>NC_136487.1:35233865-35370697 GCF_053919585.1 Euprymna scolopes
TAAATATCAAATTTTAAATTGCTGACGTATTTCTGTGATTTTTCTATGAATATCAACGGAAAAAAGGTGAAGCATATTTTCTCCTTCGATTTAGACGGAGCGTGTACAATAGTTTAAATGGTCAACTTAGAAACAAAAAAGACAGCGGCATTAACTCTGTGCGAGTTGAACAGTTCTTTCAAAAGAAAGTTTCCAGTTGCATGTATATTTCCGTCAAAGGAGTGACCACGTAAGGTTCTTGCAATCTCTTTTCATTATCATCTGTCTCCCTTTCCTCTCTCTGTCTGTCTCCCTTGCTTTATCTGTCTCTCTCTTCCCCTTTCTCTGTCTCTCTCTCTCTCTCTCTCTCTGTCCCCCGTTCCTTTCTCTCTCTGTCTCTCTCCAATTTCCTTCCTCTCTCTCTCCCTTGCTTTCTCTGTCTCTCTGTTCCTGTCTCTCTCTCTTTCTCTCTCTCCGTTCATCCGTTATCTTTCTGTATCTGTCTCTCTCTCTTTCCTCCGTCTATTTTCCTCTGCCCTCTCATCTCATTCATTTATTATTAAAATGTCTTCCATTTTTCAACTGTATCAAAAGAAATTTGATTTACATGCAATTAGCAATTTTCATCTTAATGACTAATCATTCTGTAACTATGGCAACCGGTAATTATTCGTTGATATTTATATACGCACACACATCACTAACACTCATCGCTAAAAACAACACATTGTGTATACATATGCACAGAACATATACAATGAAATGCTTATATAAGTGTGCACGTGTGGATGCATTCTTGATTTTGTATAAACGAGTTCAATGATGGTTTTATACAAATGAACAAATGAAGAGTATATCTCTGCTTATAAGTTTACTAGAAAGATATGAACTGACTGAAAGATTTAAAATTGTCATAGACACTTGAAAATCAGTATGTGTTATTGCTATACATCTTGTGAAACGACTGAGCAATTTTCATGATTTCAAGTTCAAATGAACTGCAATGGCAGGAATTGGAATACACCCTACTAAAGCCTGATTGTCGCAGCTGGTGAATTTCAAAAATGCAATCTGAATGTATGGACACTTTAGAAGAACGATATGCAATAAAATTTCGTTTTAATCTTAGAAAAATTGCCACAGAAACGTATGGAATGATTCAGTGATTTTGGACCATCTTGCATGAATCAAGTATCAGTTTTGTGCGGCATAAGAGATTCAAGGAAGGCAGAGAGTCTGTGAGAAATGATGAGATGTGTGCGAGGATGAAGGAAGTTGGAACACCAGAGTTTATTGGCCAAATAAAAAAAATTAATGGATAAGGACCTTTGTGTGTCTATAGAGATCATAAGTGCACAGTCTGATGTCAGTGTGGGAACTGTACATACAATAATTCGTGAGAAACTGAAGATGTGGAAGATTTGTGCAAGGATTGTCGCAATGCACCAGACCATAACTCCATCCTTGTCACAGACAATTTGACCAAGATGAGCATCAAGTTAGTTCCTCATCTTCCCTATAGTCTGCACCTTGCTCCCTGTGACTTTTGGTTATTCCCTAAGCTCAAGGAAAACCTTAGAGGGTGTCGTTATAAGAAAATTGAGAGTAAAGAGGCTGTGACAAGCATCATTGACATGCTCACATAAGAGGAATACCATGGAGCCTTACAGAAGTTGTTGGAACGGTACAAGTGCATTGTAGCCGGAGAAGATTACTTCAAGGGGAATTAGTTTCATGTGTGTACTATCAATAAAAGTGTTTATACCAATAAAGTCTGGAAGCTTATTGAGAGCACCTCGTGTGTGTGTGCGTATATATATATATATTAAATATTTATATTAAAACCTCTTTTTGCTATTTATTTAAAAAGGAAATACAACTTTCTTATATATGGGTCGTAGAACTGCATTCACTAGCAAAAGATCTAGCTTATTTGCATATTCTTTTAAACATTCGTTTTAATTAATGCCTTATTTATTTTTATTTTTTTGTTTTCTTATGGGACGATCATCTTTAGTTTACTATTACGTGTAATTAATGCCGATATTCTACATGATTTATACTTGTGTAATATTTGCATAAAAAAGGTTATAGTAAACACAAAACTCTTTACATATATATTTATGTATACGTATATATTTTTGTTTAAAAAATTTTGCCCACCAAACTTCTAGAGTTTTTGGACTACAGACATGAAACTTCATATATAAGATATTCAAACTCATGCGAAACTTTATATTTGTGTTTTAGCCGGGGAAAATCTGTTAAAAAAATGAAATTTGTAAAAAAATGAAAATCTGTTTAAAAAAAATGAAATTTGCCAATTGAAGATCGAACGCCGGTATTATGAATATGCATGCATAACGTAGTAGCTATTGTTTCATGTATTAATTTTTAGCCTTGCAGCAAACATGTCTTCATAGCTCAGTCACTAAGGGCAGAGACAAAAATAAATCCGAAGCTAAACGTTTCGATTCTCGATGATGGCGCATTAATCATTTTTTTTTAAACTTTATAAATCATTACTATATATTGGGTCCAATCCGTATCTACTTATACTCCTATAAATTCGTTTTTCTTTTGTGTGTATTGATATTCATATTAAAACCCCTATTTTCTATTTATTTAAAAAAAAAAATACAATTTTCTTATATATAGGTTGTAGAATTGCATTCACTAGCAAAAGATCTAGCTAATTGGCATATTCTTTTAAACATTCATTTTAATTAATTCCCTATTAGTTTTTTTTTTCGGTTTTCTTATGGGATGATCATCTTTAGTTAACTATTACGTGTAATTATATTTATGCAGATATTCTACATTATTTATACTTTCATAATATTTGCGTAAAAGTTTACAGTAAACACAAAATTGTTTCCATATATATTTATGTATACGTATATATTTTTGTTTAATCTACAAAAGTGAACGTATCTGTGTGTCTACATTTTCCTACACAATAACTCTGTTAATTTTCAGTTTACAGACTTGAAATTTGATATAGAGGGTACTGAGATTTGAGAAAATCGTTGTAATCCGTTTCAGCCAGAAATTTGAGTGTTAAGGGGTCAAAGTTCAACGATTTGATCTTTGAGAACTCTACCAAACTCCTCCGATATTTTGGGGTCTAAACACTTTAAATTTAATATATAGGTTCCTTGGACATGGATTTCACTTAATAACTTAATTTAAGACCAAAACAATAAATGTTAAGGAGTCATAATAGAGGTCAAAGTTTTAAAAAAAATTGACCTGCGGTCCATACCAAATTACTCAGACAATTTCTTGTCTAAACATTTGAAATTTTACACGAATGGTATTCAAAGATAGGACAAGCTTTTAAATTGGTTTGGGCCGAAAATTTGAGCTACCAATATATAAATGTATGTATGTGTGTTTGTATGTCTGCCTAAAACTTTCGACAGAGGCGACGGATTTTTACAAGATCAGTATCGTTTTGAAGCTCGACCATTCAGACGACGAATACCGAAAAATTGGCTAAATCATTAATCACTTTTCTACAGGGAGGGGTCGCTTTTTTTTACCGATAATTTCGAAAGTCATCCCCTCTTTTCGATTGTCTAGCCTTAATTTAAACCTACGTCACTTCCGTTTTGGCGGTGGTCGTAACAGCAACGATGTCACGTTTTCCCCCGTTCTTTTCCTTCTTCACGGTACAAGTTCGAGCCTGCCTTTCTACTATCAATTTTTTTAATTTTTATTTGTTTTTTTGCTCAACACACACCTCCAAACACCCGGGAAACGCCGGTCACCCTCGCTAGTGCAATATATATATATATATATATATATATATATATATATATATATATATATATATGAGAGAGAGAGACGTCTGATTGAACACTACGGGGTTATTCCTTTTTCCGCTTTCTATATATCTTTTCAATTTGCCGAGCAGTCTTTTTAATTTTGACAGGCATATAATATAGAATGGCGCCAAAAAGTTGTTAGTGGTCCATATTTTTCTCAAGCGCTTTCTATCGGTGAATCTGATTATCGTCAGGGGGAATTGTTTTTTTTTTTTCTTGTCCTTTTCTTTTCCTTTAAGGCTTGGTGTATTTATAATTTTTTTTAATTGGCTATAAAGGTGGGTGCAGGAGGGTTGGGAGCGAAAGTAAAAAGACCGCTCGGCAAATCAAAGATATCCAGAAAGATCGGAATAAGGAAGAACTCCGTCGTGTTCAATCAGACGTGTCTAAATAATGACTTGCCTATATATATATATATATATATATATATATATATATATATATATATATATTTTACATGGGGATCACCACTTATCAAGGCCCGTAAGCCACTTGGGGATAAGGTTTATTTTGTGTACAATAATCAATGGGATAATATCGTAGTAATAGTTGGTATTGGAGATTTGATGAAGCGTCTTACTTAAGGGGGCGATTAATCAGGAATTTGTTTATGTTGGACTTGAAGACGTCCAAATTGTAGTCAGGTGGGAAACAGGCAAACGGAAGAGAATTCCACAGGCGTGCACTTATCAGATAAAAGTTATGTTCATGGAATCTGTTTTGATTTAGGCACAGATAAAGAGTGGGGGAAATTACTGACAGTGTTTTTAGCTAGACGGGTGTTTATCATGAAGGATTGGCGAGGGAGGACCTGAGATTGGAGCTCGGACGAGCACTTGCCATGGAAATAACGATAAAACAAAGACAGGCTCGCAACGTCTCTTCTGTGGGAGAGAGGTTGCAGGGAAGAGAAGAGAGCATCCCCCACGAAGTCTATTTTGTACTTTGTCAAGGCAAGATAGGCTGTTTTTTGAAGCTCCAGCCCAGATGTGGCAGCGGTACTCCATCTTTGGACGTACTTGGTTTTTATACAGATAGAGAATTGCATCAGTAGTGAGATATCTTCTGGAGCGGTAGAAGGATCCTACCATTTTCCCAGTGGCCCGGGCAACAGACTTTATATACGTGTTCCATTTCAGATCAGGAGTAAAGGTCAAACCCAGGAGCTTGTCAAAACATGGAACCTCCCCAAGACTAGAGCCATCCATTTCAATTGATGCTAGATGAGGAACAGAGCGTTGATGATGTAAAGTTAGGAGCTTGGTCTTAGATGCATTAAAGGTAACCAGCCATCTCTTCCCTCACTGAATGACGCGCTCAAGATCAGAGGCAAGGGAATCAGAGAGAGCTTTGTCATTTACGGCCTTTGATGTGTTGCCGTAGATGGTCGTGTCATCAGCATAGATGTCAACGAATGAATTTAGTATGTGTTTTGGGAGATCATTGATGTAGATCAGGAAGAGAGTGGGGCTCAGGATGGACCTCTGGGGGACTCCAGCATTAATACTGTGGGCCTCAGATTTCTGCCCATCAACCACTACTCTAATGAACCTATTAGAGAGAAATGATTTAATTATTCAGAAAACATTTCCAGTATTACCATAGCTGGAAATCTTGTGAAGTAGGCCTTTATGCCAAACCTTATTGAAGGCCTTTCATATATCAAGAGCAATTGCCCTAGAAAGGAAGCCTTTGTCAAGAGATTCACTAATCCTATGGGATATAACTGTTAGCACATCAGCTGTAGATCTAGCAGAATGGAAACCATATTGCATGTCACTAAGGAGGTTATTTCTGCTGAGGTGGTTGACTATTTCTCTATTCAATATGGATTCCAGTAACTTACTCATGACACACAAGAGACTTACTGGCCTGTACTGAGAGGGAGATGATTTATCACCTGAGTTCTTAAATACAGGGCATACTGACGAGATTTTTCAGGGTGTTGGAAAGTACTTCTCCTTAAGACAACGCTTAAACAGTTTTGTAAGTATGGGGGCAAGTTCTGGTCGAAGCTTTTTCAACACTATAATTGGAATGCCATCTGGGCCAGTTGCTTTACTGGAATCAAGGTTCTTGATTATTTTGGCGACCTTGTGCACAGATATTTGTATGTTGGATAGGGTGTTATCTGTTGTAGAAGGAAATACGGGGAGTTGATGCCCTTCGTCGCAGTGGGTAGAGTTAGCTGCAAAGTTCTTGGCAAATTGTTTGGCCTTGTCTGATGCTGATGAGATGACCTCAGGTCCATTGATGATGGTTGAGATGGAACACACGCTTCTGTTCAGGATCCTGTTTGCTATTTGCCAAAACTGGTGGGAACCAAACTGCTGATCAGCTACTTTGGATTTGACAGACTGAGCAAATAGCTCTCTTGCATTTTTTATTACTCTTTTACAGTGGTTGCTGGCAGTCCTGAAGGCAGCTTTAGTCTCAGTGCATCTATTACGTTGGTAGCTATGGAAAAAGTGATTCCTGTGCGCAATGGCAGCTGCATATTCTGGGGAGAACCATGGCTGGCTGTTAGGTTTTTGTTGGAATTTTTTGGATTGTATGAATCAGTCTATGCCTACAATTAATCATTCGGTCAGGTCTGATACTATAGAGGATACTAGCAGGAATACCCGTCGTTGACTGGGTTCAAAAACAGCCTACAGAAAATGGACTTTGATTGATGAAAGTAGGATAGGTTATGAAAAGGAGGGGGTTGTAAAGAGGTAGGTTTTTATACTAAAAAATTGTACCCTAAGCAAAATATGATGAAAGTAAAGATAATTTTCGCGAAAATATATTTTTAATATCAACTTTGTTTCCATTCGTAGCCAAGAGTGACCAATAAAATTATGTTTCCTTACAAAGAGAAAATGTTATATATATAATAATATAAGTATACAAGAAATAAATGTTACCATACTTAATAAAAGTTACTTTTATGGTAGAAAAGTTCATTGGTTTGTATTTTTAAGTAGTTTGTAAAAAATTCTTTTTTTAATTCACGAACCGGTTTAAAAAAAATCAAAATGGCAACGACTTTGAAATGGAGAGCCCCGTTTTCAATTTGAAGGAGAGGCACCTGAGCATTCTGTGTTAACAATTTAAGAGACTTCTGTCAACGTAAGGAATATTTATAAACATATTTTAATGTTTTCTGTTATTTTGTGCTTGAAGAATATGCGATTATGGCATGTTTAGTTTATATAAAAATTCATTTAAGTAGTTATTCGGAAAATGGGATATTAAAAAAGTAAACACGTAATTACTTTAGTTTTTTAAAGCAAAGAATTGATATAATATGAATAAGAAAATGGCGCCCTTTTCAAGCAGATCAGCTTCGTTTCAGTTTTACAGTATTGAACGGTGTAGTATTGCGCCGTCAGATTCAGGGTTGTACTATTGTAATGTAAAGAACACGCAGAAAGCGTTGTAATTCCTTCTAGTACACTGACAAAAAAAGCTTAAACAGATATATAAATAAAAATAAAAAGATTATGTAAATGTTTTTAAAGACATGTAATCACGTGAGCAGGATTTTTTCCTTCTTTTGGCACGATAACAAGAAACGTTGTTATTTTTTTTTTATTATTTATCTATTTATCTATTTTCGAAAAAGTGCCACGTGCAAGTGGAGAAGGAAAAAGACTTATGCAAAATTTGTGTCGAGAATTGTCTAAAGTTCCGACTTTTTTTTTTTTTTTTGGCTTTCACTTTAATAATAATGTGAATTTGAGGTGAATTTATTCGACACAATATGATTCAGCTCAAAAAAATAAATAAAAGCTAACGTGAATTAAGATGAAAGTTAAGGTGTTATTATGGACCCTCACCCCTTTTAAAAAACCTTGTTAAACTTTGTGACATATTTACATTCTATGGAGGTCAGGTGCGAACGAACACCCAATAATTTTATTATACCATATTTCTTCAAACTGAAACATAATTATCAAAGTATACTTACGCAAATTGATATGAAAAGTCTTTGTTAAAGTTTGTGCCATATTTCCATGGTGTACAGGCGTGAACGTAGACCCCACAATTTTATTATACCATGCCTATTTAAGTTGAAACATACTTATCAAAGTGTTATGTGCATCTATATCAAAAACCCTTGTAAACGTTTTTTCTTTTTTCTTTTTTTATTTTCATACTTTGGTGGCCAGGCACGAACGCAGACCCCACAATTTGTATGAACCACCGTTCTGCCAGATCAAACATACCCATTCCTGATCCTCGATACATCTTCTACCATTATATGTAATCAGTTTTTTAAAATAGTCAACCATATAGGTGCCTATTCGTGACCAGATACGCACACATTCAGCTTTATATATATATATATATATATATATATATATATATATATATATTATATATATATATATCTCATTCCATAGCAAAAAGATGTCTTCAATTAACCCTTATGAATTTTTATTTATTTTCATGTAGTACGTCTTGCATGTGTTTCGTTGGATAGCGGAAGATCACTAAATAACTCTTCAGAGACAAATGCACGTTCCTAAAAATTATTCGATCTTTTTTTTTTTTGTTGTTGTTGTTCACTATTTCCCACGTATGTTTTGAATTCAATTATTTTGGAGGTGTTTGGTTAAGTTTCATGAATAAACATTTATTTTTTGTGTAACAAACAACCGATTGCAAACACAATTTTGGGGATTTTTTAACACGATTTTTCCCTTATGAATTTTATGATTATTTTTTTTGTTTGAAGCAATATATGTATTTAAAAAAGAATTAATAAACCAATAACAGAAAACAGAAGCTCTTTTATGACTTTTTGTATTAGGGTTAACGTGATATTTCTACATTTTTTTAGATGAGTTATTCGTGTTATTTGGATTCATCGGACTACTGTTCTCATCTTCAGTGTGATTCTCACAACGTTTCGGTCGATGTTACCTCCTACCTTCTTCAGATGTATCTTGTCGAACTCGAGAATGTTTCTGGCGAACTGAGATGGAATTTCAAACGGAACCCTTTACTTACTTCACAGGGAATAGCATGCTCTTGTTCCGTCAGCCATGACTTAGTAGATACCCTAAGTAATTCCCAATTCTATTTTTCGATCGTCCACACGGAGAACTGCACATTCAACTTTCAGGTGAATATCACTTTTTACAATTGATTTTTCCAAGTACTTTAACCACTGTATCACGGGTCCTTCTACTACGAATTTTAGGGACCTTTATGTCGTCTGTATATCGAAAGGAGCCCTTTTATCATCTCTCTACTGAAAGCCAACTTTCACTGGACAGTACTTAAACTTCAACTCCCACCATCTATATAACGTAAATAAAGGAATCGTCTGTTGCTTGCAACACCGAGCAAAAACAATATGTAGTAACAGCAGTGCATGTCAATAGATGGACAGTTTAAGAGAAACCCTCCACCGAAACAACTATCCAAAGAGCATGACATCAGCTCCAAGAAATCTGGACTAGACACAAATGGACACTACTCAGAAACTCACCACAGTTTGTATACCATATATAAAGGGCTTATCTGAAAAACTTCAACGAATATGTAATCAATATGACATCAGGACAATGTTTAGGAGCGATTCAACTCTCCGGAAGCAGCTTGTGAGAGTCAAGATCTCTACAGAAAAAAAAAAATCTTGACTAAGAACTGTGTATATGAGATTCCATGTAAATGTGGAAAACTGTACAAAAGTGAGACATGTCCACTAAAAGTACGGTTAGAACATTGAAAAGTCGTAGAGAGATTGGAAAATCGGTTATAGCTGACCATATCTGGAAGGAAACCATCTATCATTATGGGACGAAGTAAAAATTATAGACAGAAAAGAACGGTGGAGACGTAGCTGGTAGCGCAACTCATAGCTTCTCTATATCTCATTCCCTATCTCAGTTGGTTACATTTCCGACACGTTTCCCAGACCAGCACGATCAACATGCCTCACTTCTAGATCTCTTTCTGACAACGGTTCCCATTGACTGTACAACAAATGCCCACAGCCCACTCGGGAATGCTGATCACGCTGTGATAATGGTAGAAATCAGCCTAAATTCTCGCCCTAAAACTGAAGACCCACTACTCAAAACAACGAGGTATTACAAAAAGGCTGATTGGGAAGCCATCAGGGAGCTCATCAGAGATGCCCCATGGCAAAATATCTTTACTCTTCCAGCGGAACAGTGTGCAAATGAGACAACTGAATGGTTCAAAACTGCTATTGAAGCACATGTTCCCGCACGGAAATACTATAGCAAGCCCCACTCTCCCCAATGGTTTACTTCTGCTTGTGCAGCTGCCATTTGTCAAAGACAGCATGCGTTCCGCAGATTCAACCGACATAAGTCCAGCTCAAATAAACAGAAGTTTATAGAAGCTAGAAATAATTGTAAGAGAGTGATAGACACAGCTAAGACAGATTACTCTGAAACCACCAGAAAGCGCATCGAAGCACAGAAATTAGGAACCCGGGATTTTTGGAAAATCTACAACAGCGTAGTTAATAATGGACAGTCAATTATTCCCCCACTAACAAACAATCATGAGGTTGCTTGCACGGCAACTGACAAGGCTAATCTGCTTTCCAGTCGGTTTGCCTCAAACTCCACACTGAACTCGGTACACCACTCACTCCCTGATTTTCCTCTGCGAACAGACGCCACACTTGACGATTTGAAAATCACCCCTTCTCAGGTACATGCTATTATAAAAAACCTAGACACCTCAAAAGCATGTGGATTAGATCTCATCCCGGCTGTGCTATTAAAAAAATGCTCTGCCGAGGTTGCTCCAGTTCTGTCCAAACTTTACAATAAATGCCTTAACGAATCTTGTTTTCCCGACTGCTGGAAAACCGCCTCTGTGGTACCAGTCTTCAAGAATTCTGGTGAAAGAACTGACCCACTAAATTATCGCCCCATTAGCCTCCTCCCGCTTTTCGCCAAAATATTTGAGTCCTTAGTTAATCAAGCCCTAATCCAGCACCTAACAGCTGCTAAACTCCTGACTGACAAACAATATGGATTCAGGCAAGCCCGTTCAACAGCAGATATCTTAACTGTAGTTTCTGAACGTATATACCGTTCATTGGATAAAACAGGGGAGGGTAGAGCGGTGGCCCTTGATATATCTAAGGCTTTTGACAGGGTATGGCACGATGGTCTTCTAAGGAAAATTAGATCATATGGAATCACTGGAAGAATTCATAATGTAATTAAATCCTTCTTAAGTAATAGAAAAATCAAAGTTGTCCTCGACGGACATACATCCAAACAATATGACATAAATGCGGGAGTACCTCAGGGGTCTATCCTTGGACCTCTATTATTCCTGATATTCATAAACGACCTCCCTGATAATATTGTTTCGGAGATGGGTATATTTGCCGATGACACCACTCTCTATAACAGATATGAGGGGAAAACAAATGAACACATATCCAAGGAAATGGCAGAAACACTAGAGGACGACCTCCAATCTGCAGTGGAATGGGGACAAAAATGGTTGGTCACATTCAATGCTGCTAAGACTAAGCTTGTTTCCTTCAACAACTACAAGAAACCTTCTCTACCACCAATAGCAATGGCCAAGAACACATTGCCTGAAAGTACTTCTTTTAAACTCCTCGGCCTAACATTTACAGGGAATATGAACTGGAATAGATACATTGAGAGCATTGCCAAGGCTGTTGCAAGGAAGGTTGGCTCCCTCTACCGTGCTAGAAAACTACTTACGCCTGCCAGTATCCTATACCTCTATAAGGCAACCATTCGCCCATGTATGGAGTACTGTTGTCACATCTGGGCTGGTGCATCTGCTGCTCGTCTCTCGCTCCTGGACAGGGTTCAAAAAAGAGTCGCCAACCTGATAGGTCCTGAACTGTCATCTAGGCTTCAACCTCTGTCCCATCGACGAGATGTTGCATCCCTCTGCCTGTTCTACAAATACTTTAGTGGTGAATGCTCTGACGAACTGCAAACACTTGTACCTCCCCGACATAACTACCCCCGACAAACCCGACAAGCTACTAAGTCTCATCACTTTACGGTAGAGATCTCTAGGTGCAAGAAAGCCTTTTACTCCAATAGTTTCTTCTCCAGAACTGCGGGTCTTTGGAACTCCCTTCCGGGATTCTGCTTTCCCAACTGCAATGATATGCAGAAGTTCAAGTGTAATGTTAACAGACATCTTTCTACTCTTCTCCCTTCATAATGACCCCGCTAATTAATTCCCTAATAGTAGCCCCCTGCTTCAAAGTGGCACTGTGCCTTGTTTGGGGTGAAAATAGAATAAAAAAAAAAAAAAAAAAAAAAGACGACTCCAAGAAGTAGCACATATGCTGGGAGATAACCAATTACTAAGTCGACCGAGTATAGAATTTAATATATGGGAGCCGTTAATTATAAATAATACATATACAAGTAATAATTCAAAACTATATTAGTAATAATAGTTAGTAATAGATAGTGATACTTACAGCTAAAAATAAAAATAGGTTTTAGGCTCCTAAAATTCTTACTTAAATCGTCCGCAAGGACCCATGGCACAGTGGTTAGTGTACTTGGAAAAATCAATTGTAAATGATATTCACCTGAAAGTTGAATTCTCAGTGTGGGCGACTGGAATATACAATTGCGAATTACTTAGGACCTCTATCCATTCATGGCTGATGGAACAAGAGCATGCTATGTGACGTGAATAAAAGGTTCCATTTGAAATTCCGTCCAAATTCTCACGTTAGTCAGAAACATTCCTGAGTTTGACAAGATGCACCTGAAGGTTGGAGATTACATCAAAAAAAAAAAAAAATGTTGTAAAAATCACACTCAAGATGAGAACAGTAGTTCGATGAATCCAATATGAATAGGGTTGAGGTGTTCACTCTTTCATGATTTTCCATTTTCTGTAAACCTTATACATAATTTTTGTTACAATTCAAATTATTAAGCTCAATGAAAGTGAATTTTCACTTTCAGAGCATGTATATCATTGGTTATCATTCCAAAACCAAAATATGTACTTAATTTACACTATTTAAATAATTTATTATTTTATGTAGTACGTCTTGCACATATTTCATTGAATAGCGAAAGACCACTAAAAAAACTCTTCGGAGACCAATGCATGTTCCTAAAAAAAATTGTTGGATTTTTTTCAGTATGGCAACGTAAGACATTTTCCAACGTATGTTTTTAATTCAATTATTTTGGGGATGTTTGGGAGCCTTTAAACACTAAAATAAGTGGGTTTTGGGGAGGGGGTTGATTTATAGGGTATAATGATGAATTTGTTGCCTTAAAGAAAACAATACTACAGCTTTATTTAACTTTTATTTAAAAATCAGTTCACATGACTTGATTATGTAGTAGAGCTGATATCTATTCAATGCAACAGCCTTTAGTCTCGATCACCATCTCAATATGGGTCCAGAACTGTCTCTTTGAACTTGCATGCCAGCACTGAGTCCTGCTCCCACACTAACAGTCCACTAGCGGTTATCTGATTGCACCAGGGGATCACCACACTCTTCAGTACATCCAAGTACACTTTGAGGTCAGCTTGAAAGTCAACACCAAAGATGTGAGGTGGCATGATGTGGCCCTCACTTGAAATCACACCAAAGACCATAGACATGGCCGGAAACTTTAACTGTACCCTCAAGTGTTGAACTGTCTGGATTTGCATTTTGAGGGTGCTAGCAATAGTACTGGAAATGGTCCTGTTGTCATAACCTGGGTCGGTAGAGAGCACGAGTTGTACAGCGACGCATCTCTGATCTCGCTCTTTGAACATTGTCATTTTCAGACATGATAGAAGGGTCCTATTGCTATTGGGATTCGTATAAAACTGGCGAACTAGTAGATGGTCTGCAGCAAAAATAGAAAATAGGTTTTCATCAAACGGAAATGGAATTATGTCGTCTTTTCTAGGGTGACAATTTTATCGTTCTACCCTGCATGTTTTTTGCAGATTTTATCTTCATTTCCTTTTTATCAATTTTCTTCTCCAAATCCTTTTTATTCCATATGAAATCCTTTCCAACAGTTTTTTAAGGAACATGTATTTTTCTTCGGTAAGTAATTTTATGGTCTCCCGTCCGTCAATGAAACACGTGTGAGATGTACTAAATAAAGATAATAAATAAATAAAATTAAATAGTGAAAATTAAGTACATCTTTTGGTTTTGGAATGATAACTAATGATGTACATGCTCGTGAAATGAAATTTTACTTTCATTGAGCTTAATATTTGTTACAATTTGAAATATTATTTTTAGAATATATACTTCAGTATATTTTCCTCTTATCGTAATACAGTAGTATTGACAGAGAATTGTCTCTATAATAATACACACAAAATCTGCATGAATTAAAATATAATCTTTGTGCATATTTTACGACCGGGCAATGCTGAGCTGTTGGAAAATAACTTTCTATTTTAAGTGCTTGTAATTTATTACTGAAATGTAATTCTTTCAAGAAATGAATGAGAAAATGTCTTTCATAAGGTTTTATTCAGAATCCAATATGAATGCCAGTATTCAACACTACCTTTTCAAGGCGGCTGGGAACCTCATCAAACGATTTTCTTTTTCAGTCTTTTATTAATGAATCAACACTTACCAAGGCTAAAAACCAATTTGAAGATTAGGGTTAACGAGATGGATAGATTAATAGAGGAATGATGATTAATACTATGAAAGGCTTTAAAATCTCAACATATGAACAACTCAAAACGAGAACTGACACAGAAAATAGCATTTTTCTTATCGTTTAATACATCGCTCATGGAATGTGAGGAGTGAATCTTTTGTAAGAATTTTATTTCAGCTCCAAATTTCAAATACAGGGAGCTATTCAGTCACCCTATATTGAGCAGAGGAAAATAGTGAAATTTACGTTCCCTTCTTTATGCTTTTAAAAGTTGAACCTAATTAGCAAAGCTGTTCGCAAAATTCTGCGAACGAATGATCGATATTTTGTAGTTAGTCGAAAGGTAAGAGGAATTCATCCAGTTTGATGGAATCACAAAGAAAAACTCCTCACCTGACATTTTAAAGGCAACGTCTCTTTGAAACTTCCTCTCTCAAAGCAAAAAGACATGAACTTATGAGAAATGAATTTATGAAACCTCAAACTGACCTTTGCCTCTTTCAAACATAACAACTTTGAGGGATTTGTTATGCTCTTTTCACATGCGTGCATCATTGGTTGGTGCTTTTAAAACAATCTTTTCATTTTTATTCATATGTATTCTCTTCCAAAGGTCATTGATGATATTCAATAACTCTGTAAGGCAGTGATACGTTATGCCAAAGGCTGATCCGTCAAGGAGAGAGGATATGATTGAAATAGTTGTGTAGATTAGTGTGTTGAATGCAAAACCCTTAAACTTGACTAAGCAAGAGAAATATTGCTAGAAGGTTCCTAGAGGTATATCATGCAACCAATTACCTAGACAGGAATTTGGTGAACAAGATAAGTTGTGAATCTTCGATGTTTCCATGTTCAGCTACAAATAGGTCTCTGCAGTCTACACGAGGAATTCAAATGAAGCCACTAGACATTCACAATGAAGTATTCCATAATATAAAGTTATTTAAAGTCAGCAGAATTTACATAGTCAGTTAGTTTTGACTGTATATTCATTAATTTGATCTTTCTGCTTATCTATAACAAAACTTTAACCGGCTTATTCATCATTATAAAGTGTTTGCTAATAGTCTGCGAGATTAGGGTTCAATTTTCAATCAGGTCACTTATACATGTTTTGATGAATAGACTTTTGAGCTCATCTTAAGTACAATACAAAATAAAATATTCCAAATCCTTTTAGAAACTATCGTATGCCAACTATCATATTCATTGTTTTTGAATTCATGGAATACAGATAATATATTAAATTTGTTTATCTTAATTGTGTGTGTGATATATATATATATATTGAAATTCTAAACAATTTTTTATAACACAGTATTATAATAACTTGATCGTGTAGAACTAGAGCTTTAATAAAAAAATATTTTGATGTGAAAACTCATAAAATGTCGCGAACAATTTCTCATAATCAAAGATCAGTGGGCATCCTTCATAAACACATCCTTTGGCTCAACTATCGGGTCGATGAAGTGTCAAACGAGATTTGTCTATGAGAATTCTTTTAGAAAAGTCACTTTGTTCAATGAAATTGCAATAGTTAGCCCTGTTCAGTTCAGCTTCTTCATTGACTTAGAATGATTTGATAATAGTTAGGTGAACCCTAACCGATATCGTCTTAACTTTTAGGCATAATTACATCTCAATCAGATAAACTTGATCTTTTGGTTCATCCACCAGATCAAGTGAGTATCAACTGAGATTTTTCCATGAGCATTACTTTTTTTTTTTCTGTTTTTCATGACCCAATTTTAATGCTTTAAAAATATTTTTTTTGCTGTGAGAATTTGAGCTGAGATTTCTTGAGATCCCAATTTGCAAAGTAATTTTCACCTTTTATCATTTTTTATTCCCTCAATTGAAATAGTTGGTCAATAGTTCAAATTTAATAAATCACCTGTCTCCCAACTTAGCTTAACTTTGTTCTTTTCGAGGTATAAAATAACTCGTTGTCAGTGTTCCTTGGTCAGGAAAGGAACATGCAGGGGTGCATACAAGGAAACCATACAGTAACCAAAGAAGGGATACAATTTGTAGAATTTAGTGTTTTGTAATAATTATTATAAAAATATAATAAAATATCTCTATAAAGCTACCATTCGCCCAGGCATAGAATATTGTTGCCACATTTAAGTAGGTGTTTCTACTAGTAATCCCCTCCTCTTTAACAGGGTCCCAAAAAGAGACTTCAATCCAATAGGTACGATACTATCTACCAATCTCTAGCCTCTGTCCCATCGCTGCATCGTTGCATCCATGTGCCTGTTTTACAAGTAATTTAATGTAATGTGCTCTGACGAACGTGACTCACAATATAAAATATGCTTTTATTAACCGTTTAAAGCACATTAAAATGTAATATATGTTCTGTCCAAAGATGTAGATTGGGGTCTTCATTCACACCGAATGTCTATAAAATCGAAACGGGTTATGAGTTTTAAAGATAGATCCACATAACCAGACAAATTCTTAAAGTATATTAGCGAGATCACTAAGATGTTTCAGTTTGAATAAATGTGGTTAATAATATGGTAGGAGTGTTTGTGGCAGGCGTTTATAAAATTGCACGAGCAATATACTACAGGTGAAGGATACAACTATGAAATTTCCAAGGATTCTGCTAATTGTAATAAATATATTAATTTAGATGAAAAAGTAATTTTAATCTCGTTGCCAACAGAAAAGGGTTCTTTTAAAATTGAAATTAGAAGCCTTATTGTACACAAATTTAATGGCTTGTAATAAAACTAAATGGCCTGTAGAATTATTATACAAGAATTCTCAAATAAGCTTTTAGATTGCGTGTCTTTAGAAATCATGAATTATTAAGTATTGTTAATGATTATAACGATATCTTGTCGAAATACATTTGGATTACAAAGACATTAAACTGCAAAAATATGTTGCACCATGCTGATCTAATAGCAATAATGCTTTCATAACAACAAATAAATAAAAAGTATAAAAAAGTGGCAAGATTTATTCAACTTAATATATTTTGATAGCGGTATAGT
Source organism: Euprymna scolopes (assembly GCF_053919585.1). Taxonomy (NCBI): domain Eukaryota; kingdom Metazoa; phylum Mollusca; class Cephalopoda; order Sepiida; family Sepiolidae; genus Euprymna; species Euprymna scolopes. The sequence goes on from NC_136487.1 coordinate 35,251,335, forward strand.
CTTCTTTCTTTGTCTTTTTTATATCCTGTTATTGTCTTCAATCAGAAAATATTTATATGAAACAAGCAATCTATTACCAACCATTTTAACAGAATTTTTTTTTTTTTTACTTTTTAATAAACCCTTTCTATTAAATAAATATACCTAATGAAAGGAAATAAAATCCAATCATCGTTTATGAGAAAACATTTTTTCCAATTTAAAAACACCTCACCGCACTTTATTTTTTTACAAACAATAAATTACCATTTAAATAGCAAGATTGAATTCACTGTTTCACAAAAATCATCTTGGTCGGACATCTTTAGAGCTGGTTATCATTATTGTCGGCCATTTTGAATTGAATGGCAAAATGCTATCATTCTTAGTGTCACAAATCAATGGCAGATATTTTACATGAAAGAAATAAAATAGAATCATGTTCTTCTGTGAATGATGGTGGAAGGAATGGCTGGCAGAATTCTATGAGGAGGCAGTGGCAGCAAAAAAAAAAAAGTTATCAATGCATATAAATCTTCCATAAAAAGATAATACTGACAGTACCCTCATTTTAACGGTGTCCTCACTGTCATAAAAACACTGCATGGATATTAAGCCTGACAGAAAAAAAAACAAAAGGTGAAAAAATATATCATTCATTATTTGGTAATAGCTATTCATTTTTTTTTTTTTTTTTTTTTTTTAGCTACATCATTGCCATTCTTGTGAAGCTTCGTCCATCAGTAAATTAGTCAGTATGTTAGTCTGTCATTTAAATTTTTAAATAGTATTTGCATCAGTCTGCAATGCTGAAGTTTGGAATAGTATTTTGCCTGTTTGTCATCCTAGTGTTTTTGTCAGTCTGATGCTAAAGCCTTACATAGTAGTTTTGTCAGTCTGCCATGCAAAATTCTAAAATAGTATTTTTGTCAGTTTGCCATGCATAACTCTAAAATAGTATTTTTGTCAGTCTGCCATGCATAATTCTAAAATAGTATTTTGTCAGTCTGCCATAAATAATTCTAAAATAGTATTTTTGTCAGTCTGCCATGCATAATTCTAAAATAGTATTTTTGTCAATCTGTCATGCATAATTTTAAAATAGTATTTTTGTCAATCTGTCATTTTTTTAGTCTGTTAATTTATTTTTCAAATAACATTTTTTCCAATGCATTCATTTTTTTTTTCTTTAAGAGACTCATATTTTAATTGAAAATAGTATTTTTGTTAGCCTGTCATTTAAAATGTCATATTCGTTGGTCTATCATGCTTATGAATAAAATAGCATAACTGGATGCGACCACTCTTATCTGATAAGATACTCGGTCAATCGTCCATCAGTTTCTCATACTATTTTCGCACTGTGGCCTGGACACTCACCAAAAGATTTGAAAGAAAGCTAGACAGCTCGTACACCCGTATGCTACAATGTTAAATATATCTTGGCAAGGTCATCCCATGAAGCAGCAACTTTATGGCAACTTACCTGCCATATCTACTACCATCAGAGAGCGATGTCTACAATTTGTCAGTCACTGCCTGAAGAGCAAGCAAGAGCTGGTGGGAAGTGTATTGTTGTGGACTCAACGGCAGGGGCGCTCAAACATCGGACGACCTAGATCCACGTACATCGAGCAAATTGCACATGACACCAACTGTAATCCTGAGGATCTGAGGCAGCTGATGGAAGGCAGGAAAATCGAGAGAGAGAGAGAGAGAGAGAGAGAGAGAGAGACACACACACAGAGAGTCACATTGTTCCGGGCTTCTTGCCCGGATCAATATGACTCCCTCTTCAGATTTTGTTAAGAGATAGGCAGTGTTTATTTTCAGCTATATATAATAACACAATTTATTTAAGCAACATCTTTCTTTGGAATAAGATTTCGCGTAGACTTATTTGTACCCAATAATAAAAAAAAACAGCAACAATGTCCAAAAGAAACTGATCTTGAAAATATAAGCTACAGGTATAGATCTCTACAGCTCTGTAAAATACAAACTTACATGCACATCATAGTACATGTTATGTAATCTGTTAAAATCTAGTACTAAACGGTTCCTGTTTATATTTTATTTTTACAAGTTTTTCAATCGCATTTTCGTCGGTTTGTCAGGCTTTAAATAGCATTTGTGTTTTGGACGATTAGTCGGAACCTGAAATCTGAAAAATCGAAACTTTTCGGTTATCTGACTCAGAAAAATTTGTGCCTATTTACCGGTGCATAAAACGATTACTTTAATTATCCTTTTATATTTGATTTTGTTTAAAAGAAAATCTTCCATCGCTGGTAGTAATAATAAAATATTTATTTTAAACTACCAGTAAAACTAAAATCTATAAATCATCTCCCACAAATGTGTTTGATTTTTTTTTTTTACACTTGAGAAAATATATGTGCATTTAACATATGTTTTTACGGTAATAAGGGAAAAAATAAAGATTTTATAGTTGAATATTTAGAAATTTATAAAAAAAATCAGAATCGGTAATTGCATTGGATTCGGCAAAAATATTGGAATCGTCCCATTCTTAGTAGACACGTCCAGTTTTCTTTATGAATGATTCTGTCAGTATTTTAGGGTTGAGTGGGAAATAGCATGTTGATTGGTAAATGCTTAGATTGAACGGACATAACTTTTTAAAAAAAATCCTCTTCTCTTTTTGTTTTGTTTCATTGAATTATGCTTTTTTTCTCAAATTAAGTAAAAATTGGAAGGAAAAAAGGTGTATATCTTTAGCATGCAAAATATCAGCCAATCGTATTACAGTAAGAATTTACTGCGAATCATTTTTATACCTAAATACCTCTTTCTTTTTGATTGATTTGCTGTCAAGAAAACTAAGGGCTGGGAAAATGTTGCAATTGTTTTGTGAAGCCAAGGTGTATTCTTGTGAAATAAAATACCTTCGTGAATATTTTGTGAAGATGTAATTTTTTTTTCTGTTTCTTCTCTTTATTTTACCATGATAGTTTTAGCTTATTTTTTTTTTTGTTTTATCATGCCTTATCGATTATTTGTTGCATTGTTAAAAATCAATACATATTTATGACTAATATAAAAACAATATTTATGACTAATATGAGAAAAAAAGTACACTGAAAAAAAATCGGAATTATTTTTTTTTCTAACAGATGTTGTAATTCTTTTAAACTCGACGGCTTCTCACCTCTCTTCATCTAATATAGAGTATATATTATAGCAATTATCATTCCCTACGCTGATGATTGCGTAAGCATAAAACTCTGTCTGTAAGTATAAACATTGTTGATATTTATTTTAAAAAATATTATCAGTGTAAACCCCTTTAAGAAAATAAAATGGATCCCTTTTTGTGGAATTAAGAAAAATCAATCAGCCTAAGTAATAGCATATTCAGTGACAAAAAGTCAGAATATTGTATTAAAATGCAATATTCTGACTTTTTGCCATTATTTATGTCCGCTGATAAGTACTTAATTTCCCCCAAATCTTGTGTTAATTGCAGGTGATCTGGAGGTAGAATACTAGCCTACAGGTGTGACTTTGTAACCGAGTTCGAATTTCTTACACTGATGATTGAGTAAACAAGTATATTTATTTGCAGACTGTTTACCTCAGCTTCATAGTTATTGTTTCACCACAGTTCTGCCAACTCATCCTCTGGCCTTCTTCAAGTGATTAACAGCAATGGGGTGGGGATGCCGCGTCTCTTAATTGTATCCCCAGAAATTACTGCCTTCCATAGTTTTTGTTGTCTCGCCACGTTTTTGGCCAACTAATCCTCTGGAAGGATTGAAACCGCTATATTCAGACAATGCTCGCTTAAAACCATAGAGATTCAACACCTTTATCTTTTGGTCTTATAAATCCATAAAGATTCAACACCTTTATCTTTTGGTCTTATAAAACCATAGAGATTCAACACCTTTATCTTTTGGTTTTATAAATCCAAGTTTTTTTTATTCTTATCTGATCTGCCATCATCGCAACCGTATTGAATGGTATTATATATATTTTTTTATTGAAATCCTTTGAGATGAGTAATCTGTACACTTATTTGCAGACTTATATCCTCCTCCTGATGAAGATACAGTTTGCAAATAAATAAATATACAGATTACTCATCTCAAAGGATTTCAGTGAAACAAGGCCGATAGCCATTAGTCGCGTGCTCTTGTGTAATGAATGAATGCATGAATGTAGGATTGACATGAAATTCTTAAAGATAAACTAAAATGACCGAAAAATGGGCTGAAATGACTTAAATAAAAAGTAAATGACTTAGAATGACTTTAATGAACTTAAGGATGAATTGAATGACCTTAAGAATGACTTGAATGCTTAAAAAATAACTGGAAGCCTTCAAAAACAACTTGAATGATCTGGAGAATGACTTGAATGGCTTTTAGACTGACTGATTGTAAAGTGGGTGATCTTTTTACATTAAATTAATACAGAAAAGTGATCCCCCACTTTATATCACAATAAGTAGAGCATGTAGTAAGAACAGATACTACACTTTGAGATATTAAATCTTTTATTCATGTTAAAAAATACAGAAAAAAAAATCAACGATGAACAAAAAACTTAGGCACATGGCCAACTCAAAAGGGGGGATTTTGGGGGTCGTTGGTCATCCTTGTCACTCCAGAACTAAACAAAGTCAAAAGTTTCTCCCAGCTAGTATCTTCTTTCACCATAATACCGCATTCACCCTTTCATATTGGGGGACGTCCTAGTAACTCCCAATTTTTTTAAAACATTTTTTATTGACGTGTAAAAACAAAAAAGATAACAATAAAATGATAACAATAATTCATTTGTGTCGAGGGAGGGGGAAGAAAAAAAAACAAAAGGTGATTAGTAGGACCCTCCCAACCCCGTCTAGTTGATAGACTGCCCGTTCCACTAGGTTTGTAAAAGGAACCTCGCTTCTGCGGGTCAGTCTCTAGGTGGGGATGCCCTCTAGATGGGGGTGAATGGAGAAAAGAAAATTTTGTGGGTAAGGGATGGAGGTTAGTTTGTATTTCTTTTTCTCCAAGATGGGTAAAATTTAGAGGAAGGGGTGAAAACAAAAATTGCAGGTAAGAGGGGATGGGGATCTTGGAGGCTTCCTAATCGGGGAGGGATGGAACACACACTCAGCTAGCTGAGAGACTACTTGTTTAATTTAACTTTACAGAACTGCGCGTTCCACACCCAGGCGGGGAACACGTATTCAAATTTGGCTCCTCTTCGTACACACAGACTTGCCACATGTATCCATCTTCTGTCAAATGCCGCGCGATGCAGCCTTCTATCACATCTGATCTTCACCCGTAGTTGGTGTTTAAAGAACGCGATCAGATCTTGATCAGAAAAAGACAACACCCCCCGGCAACCTTGCAGACGCGACGTCCAAATCACCATTCTCGCCACGGCCAGAATCGTAACGTAGACCATTTGTCTTTCCCGGTCCCACGGCGGCCTCACGTTGTCCACAACATTGGATACAGTAATTGGGCGAGGATGCTCAGGATCGATGCGCGCCGTCACCCCACTGACATACGACCAGTACTGGCGGAGTTCGCGGCAATCGAAGAAAGCGTGATCCGTAGTTTCCACAGCCATTGTCCCACAACGGGGACAATCAGGCGACTCCAGAAACCCAGAACTGCATTGTATGTTGTTGAGTGGAAGTGCATTTCGGGCCAATCGCCAGGTCAGAGAGAACTCCGAATTGTTCAGATGACTCGAACCTGGCGCCCAGCTCCACGCGGAGCGGATCTCACTCTGCTGCCACCCCAAACGCGCGCATAGCGGGTCGTCAGCGGCCTCCTTCACTAGATCCCTGTGGAGTTCCCTACGGGTAGCAGTCACAAGGTCACTGGACCTTGGTAGTCGTTTTAGCGCAGCTCGGCACTCTTTCATGTAGGCAGATTCTCCCCGCGGCCTGCGACGGCTCTCGATGGAAGGGTCGAGAACGAGGTCGGGGAAGGCGGCAGTAACCACGGGGTGCCACGGTTGGTCCTCCTGCATATAGTGGCTCAGGAAGGCCAGCCTCTCAGCATCTCGATGACACTTCAAGTCCGGCATTCCCAAGCCTCCCTCACACGGACGTTGAATACAGACCTGTCTGCTCACCCAGTGTCTTCCTCTGTCCCAAAGGAGCGAGGACAAGAGTTCAACAAGAGCTTTTAGGTGTTGTGCAGGCAGGGGAAGTACGGCCAGTCGGTAAAGGATGAGAGGAAAGACGTAAGTGGCGCACGCCTCAGCTCTACCCTTTAAGGAAAGTTTCCTAGGAAGCCACGAATTGACTGCAGCCTCCACCTTTGACCGTACCTCCAACCAATTCTTGTCAAGCTGGAGACCCGGTCCGAACCACACGCCGAGGATCCGGACCGGGCCATCTGTCCAGCTGAAGGGCGCAGGGAGGTTTGCGTTGCCACTCCATGCGCCCAACCGCAGTCCTACCGACTTGTTGCGGTTTATCTTGGCCCCTGTAATTCTTTCGTACTGTGTGAGTGCCTCCGACACGACCTCAATGTCTCTGAAGCCCGACACGAAGATCGTGACATCATCGGCGAACGCGGATACCTTAGCAGCTGAGCCGCCAGGCAGAGCCATTCCGCGCAGGGCCGAATTTGCCTCCCCATGTCTCAGCTTGCGGAGAAGAGGCTCCAAAGCCAGGACATAAAGCAGGGGCGACAGCGGACAACCCTGACGAACCGACCGAGAGATAACAAAGGGTTTCGAGCGCTTTCCGTTGACTTGCACGACAGCCATGGGCTGTCGATACATTATGGAGATCCACTTGCAAAAGTCCGGTTTAAAACCGGCGGCCTCTAAGACAGATGCCAGGAAACGATGGTCGACCCTATCGAAAGCTTTGGACTGATCTAAGTTTATCAGCGCGGCTTCCGTGTCGTCATCTATTCCCCCCTCTAGGATCATGCGGATCAGGTGCAAGTTGTTCTGAATCGATCTCCCCTTCACAGCATAGTTCTGTTCCGGTTCAACCAACTCGTCGATAACAACCTGCAGCCGATTCGACAGGACCTTGGCCAAAATCTTCAACTCTGTGTTTAGCAGAGTTATGGGCCTGTAGTCGTCTAACTCTTCCCCTCCATGCCCGTCACCTTTCTTCAGCAATGTGATCACTCCCTTGGTCACCTGCCCTGGGATGGATCCCTGAGCAAACCAATGGTTGAACATATCCGTCAGAAGAGGCAGAAACATGGGCGACAGCCTCAAGTACAGTTCGTATGGCAGACCATCAAGTCCTGGCGATCTGTCACAGCTGACCTGCTTCAGCGCAGTAAAGACCTCCCGCTCCGTCACCCGGCCCTCGCAACTAGCCGCTCTAGCCGCCTCGAGGCGGGGAGAGTCGGCCAAATAGTCGCTAAACTCAAGGACCGGAAGATCGGGCTGCTGCGTAAAACGCTCCTCGAAATGTTCTCGAAACCCCTCGCAGATCTCCCGAGTCGATTCCAGGGTGCGTCCATTCGGATGTTTGATTTTTGCAATGTATTTGTCCGAGCCACGCCTAGAAACCTCACGGCGCACGTCTGCATCAGAATTGACTGCTTCGTTGCCTATCTTTCTAAGCCTAGCTCTAACTACTTGGCCTTCGTAACGCTCGCTAGTCTCGCGTAGAAGGTCCTGCTTAGCTAGTTCCTGACTAACCCTATCACCCTCCCCCGTAGCCTGGGCTAGTTTCTGCTCTAGCTTCTTCTTCGTCTTGGCCTTATCTAGTGCGAGGCGCTGGGCATACTTGACGGAGAAGCTTCTGATCTTGGCTTTGAGACCTAACCACCACTTACTCCCGGTAACCGCCCCCACTAGTGCCTTTTTAATCAATTCTCTTAACTGATCTTGGAAGTCTTGTATCTCCAGAAGGGAGGTGTTTAACTTCCAGTACCCCGCTAACTTAGGCCTATTTCCTAGCTTCAGCCGGGCCATAACTAATTTATGGTCCGTCTGGCCTAGCCAAGTGAACGTGGGACAAGATAAGAAGTCTACTTCGCCTCTCCTAACTAACATCCTGTCCAAATAAGTATTTGGATAGGAGGAAACACTATTGGTCCACGTCCACATCTCCCGCCCTGGATGCTCGACCCGAAACCTGTCGACCAGACCGCATCTAGCCATCAGATCAGCCAGGCTGGACTCGCACCTCTCCGATCCTCTAGCTCCGCCTCCTACCTTATCTATGTCGGGGTCTAAGATGGAATTCCAATCCCCCATTAGCACTACCCGCTTCCGACAATCTACAAACGCGTCAAGCTGACTGAAGAATGAGACCCTCTCACGAGCGGTGCTGGGCGCATGAACCGCAATCACCCGAAACACAGAATCTTTTACGGCAACATCGGCCACAACCAGCCTACCCACTGCATCTCTATGGACAACGTCGACCGTCGCCGACAGGGTACGTTTAACCAGCACGGAAACTCCCCTCCCCCGCGGGCTGCCATATGCTGAGAAAACCTCAAAGTCTCGGGCCAGCACCTGACAGTCCACAGAGGAAACGAAATGCGTCTCCTGAATCGCAGCGACATCCACTCCCAGGGACAAGAGGTCGTGCCGGAGGCGAGCCGCCCGGCCCGATGATCTCAAGCCCCTCGCATTCAGACTAGCCAAATTCAAAGCCATGGTACCTACCTTAAGGTGTGTTACACTCAGCTCCGAAGTCAGCCGGGGAAAGGACACCGACGTTGTGTGCAATGCTCAAGGTGGTCAGGTTTTTCATGTCCTGACCTTCTCTCACAATGCCGCCGACATCCAAAGGGTAAGTCAATTTAAGGGCCCTATAGAGTGACGGATGGACCAACACTGGGACCCTTCCCTTGCATTGTTTTGCGAGTTCCTCAAGGGAAGGGTCATTTTTCCTAATCAGTTCAATTCCCGGACCAGCCCCTTCAGCGGCTTCCAGCATTGTCCACACGTTGGTTTTGCAGGCCTCAGGAAGCCTGACGAAAGTTGTTAGCCGTGGGGCGTCCGGGAAATTAGAGGGGACATTAACGTCTTTTCCCCCTATCTGTTGGCAGTCCAGCAGAGGTTTTAAATTTTTTCTCTGCCGGTGTGGTACGCCCATTGCCACAGACAGGGGGTCTACAGAACAAAGTTCCTCTCTCGTTTCGAGGGCGAGAGTCCCTGTTGGAGTGAGTCCGTAAGTGGGAGAATCTGAAGGGTCTCTCCCCCTCCCGGGTTCATTCTTTTCTTTCTGGGATGGCGGCTCAATTTGCATTGGTGTGGGGACGAGTGTCTGTGTGGTGTCTGGTGTTGGTGTTGGTGCGGTGTCTGGTGTTGGTGTGATGTCTGGTGTTGGTGCGGTGTCTGATGTTGGTGTTGGTGCGGTGTCTGATGTTGGTGTTGGTGTTAGTGCGGTGTCTAGTGTTGGTGCAGTATGTGGTATGGGGGTAGAAGTGGGTTGTGTTGTTGTTAAAGGTGGTGTATGCTCACAGGGAGTGGGGGCTGCCTTTTCTTCCCCTTTCCTTTTCTTTTTTATTCTTTTGAATGAACCGGGGAGTGGTGAGGTTGAGTTCCTCTCCCTCTCACTAGCAGATTCATCCTCAGAGGAGCAGTGTTTTCTTCGCTTGATCCCCGTCTCAATTGGTGTGGGGACCGTTGGTTGTTGCTGCTCCTCTAATTGTTGTTTCTCCGGTTGATGCTGTTGCTTTTCTGGTTGCTGCAGCCGTTTTTGTTGCTGCTGTTCTGGCTGTTGCTGCTGTTGCTGTTTTTGTTGTTGCTGCTGTTTTCGTGGCATTGGTTGTGGAATTGGCCGCGGCAGCTGATGTTGTTGCTGCGGCTGGTTCAACGGCTGGTTTGGCTGCTGCTGCTGCTGTGTCTGCTGCCATGGCTGTTGCTGCGGCTGTTGTGGAGGCTGCTGTTGTTGTTGCTGCCTCGGTTGTTGGGTTGGTTGTGGGACGGTGGCAGATGGGATTGTGGGCTTCCGTTTCCGCCTCATTACCGTGATCCATTCCTCCCCTTTGGGCTCCTGCACAGTTTTGGGTTTCCTCGGTGCTGGGGTTGGTGCTCTGGTTGCAGGAGTTGTGACAGCCTGTTTGGACACTGGTGCTGTCTCAGAGGTTGGGACCGCCTTTAGTGTCACTTGAGTAGGATTTGACCTTTGAGGGCAGCTCTTGGCCATGTGACCCTGTTTTTGGCAAAACCAGCAGTGCGGACGACGCCCCTCCACTACTACTGTCATAGTTGCCTCCTTAAATGTCAGCTGTGCTGGTATCGCCTGGAAGCCTTCTTTCTTTAGCCTCATGGCCACAGTGTAGCTGCCCAAGTGCATGCCGGTTTTCGACCGCACTGGGGTTATTTTTTCCACCTCGCCGAACTGTGTGAAGAAGGATCCCAGGATTTCTGCTGATATTTGCATAGGTACATTGAATACCTGCACCCGGGTCCTTGTCCTGCCCTGGTATTCGGGCTTTAGTTTTGTTCTCCCATACTTAATTTCCTGTAGGGAGAGTCTCTCCGCATCTTCCTTGGTGGGTAGGAGGATGTCCCACATGGCGTAGCTCCTCTGGTACAGGTATAATACCGGGATGTTTAGCTTGTGTAGGAGCCCTGCCATGTCTTCCTTTTTCATCCCTAGGAGGCGGTTTTCCGGCATATCCGAGATGATGAGGGAGAGCACTCTGTCTTCGATTGCCTCCCAAGCGCCTGGCACTGGTTTAATTTCTGCCCCCTCTATGTATTGTCTGTACTTGGTCAAGTACAAGTCTCTATACTCTTGAGGGGACAGTTGCTTCTCTACAGTCTTCCCCCATGCCGACCCTCTTGTTGGTGTTGGATCTTTGGTGAGGTTGGACTGTTTTTGCTGTTCCTTGGCGGAAGGGTTGCTATTTTGAGGCGCATTTCCCTTTCCGCTTTCCTTTGGGACCGACTCTCCCTGCTCTATACTTCTTCCAGGAAATACTTCCCTTTTTGGGGAGTCGGCCTCCTGGGGAGCGTTGTCCTCTTTATTGTCCTTGGGAGCTTTTGCCCCTTTTGTTTTGGGGAGGTCTAGGCTGTATGCCCCCTCGTTTTCTTGATTTGCTCCCCTTTTGGGGCAGTAGCCCTCCTGGGGAGCACTGTCTCTCTTATCGTCCTTTGGGGCTACTGCCTCTTGATTTTTGTAGTCAGAGCGGGATGCCCTGTCCAACATTGTTTTTTCTCCCCTTTGTGGGGAGTCGCCCTCTTGGGGAGCACTGTCTCCCTTATCGTCCTTTGGGGCTACTGCCTCTTGATTTTTGTTGCCGGAACGGGATGCCCCGTCCAACATTGTTTTTTCTCCCCTTTTTGGGGAGTCGCCCTCTTGGGGAGCTGCTGGTGAGTTTTCTCCCTTCTGAGGGGCGTCCTTTGGTTTAGTGTCCGGGCGGTATGCCCCGTTGCTTTTTGCTTCCCCTGTTGGGGAGCCGTCCTCTTGGGGAGCAGTTTTTCTTGTGGTAGCCTCCTGGCTGGGGGTATCTGTATTGGTGGTCCCCGGGCTGGGGGTGTCCATTTTTGAATAAAAGCTCTCTCTTCCCTGTATAAATTCACCAAAATGAGTGACGTGGAGTCGACGTCCAAATTGGGAGCCGACTTTGGCGCCAAAAAGAAGTGGCGCCAAAGGCGGCAAGAGGGGAGATAGAACTGAGAGAGGGAGTGGGAAGTTAGTGGAGGGAAGAGAGAAAGTGTTTCCGACCCTCCCTCGCGGGAAGGTCGTAAATTATCAGCTAGGATCCCCCCCCCCGTGGGGGAGGGGGGAGAGCAGAGAAAGACAGACAAAGTGGGGGTGCGGACAGAACGCTACCCAACAAGCTCGCCGGCCACGAGAATGTGTCGCCAGAACAACACTGCCTATCGCTGTGTATGTATCAGAGAACAGATACTACACTTTGATCTTGGCCAAAAGGCCAAGAAAAGTGTATTTATTTGCTCCCCCACCGAGCAAATTAGGCACAAGGCTGATTTTTGATGTGAGGAGTGAAAGGGAAATGGGGACAAACTCCCCGGGGAGTAGGGGAGCTGGATAGTGACAATTGGTATGAAGGGTTGCCCCTACATTGACCAAGGTCTTATATGTGGGGTCGCCCTCACATATGGTCTTTGCTTGTAGCTGGAACTGCCGGAACAGATGGTATTTATTTGCTCCCCCACTGAGCAAATTAGGCACAAGGCCGTTTTTAATGTGAGGTAAAAACCAGCCCCCCTAAAAGTAGGCAAAAAGGGGGCACTCTGGTTACAAAAAAATAATAATTGTCCCAGTATAGAGGGTTTCCCCTCCATTGACTGGTACAAATTATCTTAAGTGCAGTATCTGCCGGAACAGATACTACACTTTGATCTTGGCTAAAAAGCCAAGAAAAGGGGTATTTATTTGCTCCCCCACCGAGCAAATTAGGCACAAGGCCGATTTTTAATGTGACGAGTGAAGGGGGAATGGGGACCAACTCACCGGGGAGTAGGGGAGCTGGATAGTGACAATTGGTATGAAGGGTTGCCCCTACATTGACCAAGGTTGTCTTATATGTAGGGATAACCCCACATATGGTCTTTGCATGCAGTATCTGCCGGAGTAGATACTACACTTCGATCTTGGCCAAAAGCTAAGAACAGCATCTATTAACATCAGACCTTTGATCTAAACCAAAAAGGCCAAGCACAAAAGTGTTACCGACTGACTGATGGGGTGACTTAGAGTCGCTTGCACGTGACTAAAAATAGTGTATTAAACACTAGTGTCTGTAGGTATAAGATTAATTAAAAAAAAAAAATTATCAGTGTGTGTGTGTGTATATATATATATATATATATATATTAAAAACACACAGATGTCTTAACGTCATACTGTGTTTCTCCCAGACAAATCAACCCACGTGCACGTCGTGACAACTGCCATGCAGACGAGGCTCTGATGAACAGTGAGTGTCCTACGCCGTATAACTGGACCTCCACTGCCTTGTGGGCCAACGTTCTTTTAACCAAAGGCTAAAGGTGAGGTAACCCTGACAGAAACCCCCAGAGGAGCTTAGGCCCTGTCAACTGTGGCATACATGACGCACCAGCATGTGGACTATGCTCTGGTGCCCAGGAACTTAAGTCCCAGTCATGTATCAAATGGCATGGTGGGTGGAGAGGGCTCCTGTAAGCCGTGGTGAAGGCAACCTCTCTAGGAGAAGGAAAATCCTGATAGAAAACCTGCGGCGACTGCTGCTTCCAATGATGTTGACTTGCTCTTTTTGGTTCAATGTGGCAGTTGTTTAGAGAGCAAGATTGTATCAGTGCAAAGCCTTTCCTCACTATAAAAAACTTCAAGCACAGCTTGATATGCAATGGCATACAGATTTTGCAATCAGTGTGTATCTCGATAAAAAAACGGTTGGCTTTGGCCTAAAATGGCAAACGGACATTCAATGAAGACTGATGCAAATATGGGCGTCAATTGACATAAGGGTCTGGCCTGATAGGTGTTCGGGGCACCACAGCTTGGACACAGTCATCAGTGAATGTGCAATAGAAGTGAACGTCTGGCACGTGCTGCTAGTTGCGCTCATGTTTGCATCATTTGAGCAAGAGATATATTAAGTAATGGCAATACTCGAGAACGAGTTGCTGCCATCATATGTTGAAACAAAAATGTAGTAGACAAAACAAAAAAAAATACAACTAAAAACAGACGGAACAAAAACTCGCTTCTCGCAGACACGTGGGTCATAACAAGCACAATCTACTCGTCAGAATCACCTACACACAATGTGCAGAACGCCCCCTCTCCTTTCCAGTGTCCTGCCTTTATAGCGGCCGGGAACGACATATTTGCATAATCTTGCGATCCAACCATTAGCTATCCAGGTGTGGAGCTCCTGCATGTATTCTTCACGGATTTCCGCCGGCACTGGGTATTCTGACATTTGATTGTATAGTCTTTCAGGGGGGTGATCCTCAGACCACTTCCACGATGCGGTCCACATTCGGTTTTGATGATCAAAGGTGGCAGTGAAATCTCGTTCATTAATAGAAATGGCTGCGCATTTAATATGTTTCCTGTCGTCCAGCCGCACTGATCCTATAGGGTTGACAACGACACCGCTCAGAGCTTTTATGGCGTCAATCCCTAGAAGTAAGTCAAACCCCAGCGGTTTGCCACGCACCACCAACACATCGATTCTGGCAAACACACCTTCGTCAGTGGACACAGAGACCGCCCCAACACCGCAGAACGCATGGGACATTCCACCAATCGTTTTTACATCTACATTCGTTTTTCTCCAAGACCGACACCGGTCTGCATGTAAAATAGTCCTAGAGCATCCTGTATCAATAAGCGCCAAACATCGCATCCCGTCAACCTGGATGCTTATCACCAGGAGCGTCGTGCTCGCATCTTGGTGGGGAAGGAAACTGGCGCTTATGCGTCCTCCCCGTGCTCGTTTCCCGAGCAATTCCGAGCCCAGTGTCCACTCTCACTGCAACGGTAACACCGTGTTCCACATTTTCGACAGTCCTTTGCAAAGTGGCCTTTCGTATTGCACTTGAAACGGGTCACACTAACAGGAATATTCTGGGCGCTGTGGTTGTTGGGTGAGCATGTGGCTGCAACCACGTCCTGATTGTGTTCCCCAGTCGTCAAAATTCTTGCTCTCGACATTAGTTCCCCCATGGTCAAGACTTTGATGTTCGGCACCTGTTGAAGAGCAATTGAGATAGCGTCAGGGAACCCAGTGACGAAAGTCACTTTTGTGAGTCTCTCTAAGCCATCTTCTGTGAATCCGGCGAATCCAACCAACTGCCTGATTTTGTTGGAGTAAACATCCACACGTTCGCCAGCCCATCTAACCATAGCTATTTTTCTGTATGCTGCAAACGCGTCGTCGGTAAATGCCTCCTGTAATCGGGCCTCAATCTGGTCTATTTCTCTTTGATCGTCTTCCTCCGTTTCCATGTAGAGGGTCAGTGCATCACCTTCCAGATATAAAGGTAGCAGACTCGCTACATCATCCACCTGCTGAAGTTGTGTGACAAGTCTCACTTTTTTCAGCCACGCTAAAACGTCTCCCTCACCAGAAAACGGCTTGATAATATCGCTGCTTATCCGCACCCTCGCCATAGTCGGGCCGAAATAGCTTGAAACAAAAATGTAGTAGGCAAAACAAAAAAAAAATACAACTAAAAACAGACGGAACAAAAACTCGCTTCTCGCAGACACGTGGGTCGTAACAAGCACAATCTACTCGCCAGAATCACCTACACACAATGTGCAGAACGCCCCCTCTCCTTTCCAGTGTCCTGCCTTTATAGCGGCCGGGAACGACATATTTGCATAATCTCGCGAGAGCAGACGTGATTCAACGATAATCACATTGGGTAAACGCTAATAAAAGCCCATGGACGCCATCTTGGAAATCTCTCTTTCGCTCAACCCAAAACAGACGTATCCGAGGTAAGCCCTATTTTTCATTTTGGTTACTGCTAATTCTGCTACATATGTATATAACGTGTGTGTGCATTTTTAAGCTTGGAATTATTCCCAAATCATATTCCAAATAAAGAGTTCACAGAACGGTATCCATGTTGTTTACAACGCTTTTCAAACGGTGTTTATTTTCAGTTGTACAAAAATAACACAGAATTTGTTTAAACAGTCTCTTCCTTTAGAATAGAACTTCGATTAGAGACTTATTTGTACCCTTAACAACTAAAAAACAAAAATAGTAAAAATAGTTACAATGTCTGAAAAAAAATGCATCTTGAAAAAAAAAAGGCATTACAAGTGTAAATCCAATGTTTACTACTTTTGTAAATTTATCAAAAAGAAAAAGCAAAAAAACAAATACATACCAAATAAACGTTATCAAAGGCAAGATAAGTTATTTTTCTACATAACTGGGTAAGGTTTTAGTGCTTTTATTTTATGTAAAATGTTTATTCGGTTCGAAAAGCGAGTAATGTTAGGCGCTACCGAAGAACAAGAAAAAAATGGCCACGATGTTTTTGAAGTCTCGACAAACACTTCAAAATTAAAACTAAAACAACAAAGTTGTAAAAACGCGCCAAAAAATCATCATTTTGTTTTATTTTTTATTTTGAAGAGATTATCGAAACTTCAAAGATGTAAAAAGACATCATGCCCATTTTTTCTTGGTAGTGCTCAATGTTACTTGAATAAACATTTTATGTTAAATAAAAATACTGAAAACTCATCCCGTTAGGTAGAAAAGTAACTTATCTTGCGTTTGATAACATTTATTTTTTATATACTTGCTTTTCGTGCCTCTGTGAAATATAATATAAACCCAAAATTTAGTAATGTTTTCGATATGGCGAGCAAACTTTCTAGTTTCCGGTGGTATAATATGCCTCCGACGGTTTTTATTTCAGCAATCTCTCTAGCGCTCTCAATCGTCTTTATCATCAAGAGTAGAACTGGCTTTTCTTTTATGAGGGTTTCTCTTTCTTTAGTGATTTTATAACTTTATTTCCGAACTTTTCACATTTATCGGACACACGTGCCATTCAACGCCACATCAATTCACATAACAAAACACCAGTCAGCTAAAATACAAAAAATACTAACAACTAAGATCATACATAAAAATAATTTCATACACCAACTAAATATACTAAAAGCAATACTTATAAAAAAACAATAACTCAATATGTACAGAATAGGTTTTATTACTTGTACTATTAAACATAAAGACAATAGATAAACAAATATACGAAATAAGTAACTATATAAAAAATAATATAGCTAAACAAAATTAATAAATACAAAAATAAAAAAATAATAGATTCAACCTTAGCCTTTCTCCATTTTGTTCTTCTCTTGCCAAAATATTCTAGAAGATTATAAAAACCCAACCATAAAATAACAAAACAATCTACTCTTGACGAGGATCACGACAATTGAAAGTGTTAGAAAAATGGCTGCAGGAAGTTTGCTGGCTGCAGCAACAACATTACTAAGAAAATTTAAAAACATGAAAATTGCCTGGTATTTAACTAACCATGCATAAAGACGCCTTGTTGCATGCATACATGTATATGTATGCTAAAAGCGGGGGGGGGAGACCTAAGAGCGACGTTTCGCCCGTTTAGCGTGAGTTTTTTTTTTTTCAAGAATAAAATGTAAAATGCTTACTGACGAAGATTAATATTTCTTGGGCTTTTCTTTTGGCGTTTAGTAAGAATTATGGTGGGTATTGCAATTCTTTAACAGAAGACAAGCCCACAATTAACAAAAAAAAAGAACACTTAACAGAAGTATTATCCTACCTACCAATAGTAAAACAACGCCATATATAAAAAAAAAAAATAAACCAAATAAGTGTTAAAATATCTGAAATAACCTTAACAATCAGAGATATAATCCATAAACCCAAATTTAATTTCAAGATCAAAGTATGTACTCCATAACTTGCCATGACTGTGGGCAGATATACATTGGTGAAACACAATGCAGTCTCGATAAGAGAATGTACGAACATAAATGGGACATAAAACACCCTTAATGCCATCCCCCCCCCACACACACACATTATGGAGCATGACCATCATTTTGATTTTGAAAATGCAGCAATTCTAAAAACAATACACCATAAATTTACACGTTGTTTACTGGAATCCGCGCTTATCTCCTACTCCACTAATGTAATCAAACAAAGAGGATTTTTTAGAATATTCCTCCGCACTTATGTAAAATAATAATCCATGAAAATGATTTAGGCACCGGTTAATTTTTTTTTTAGAACATATTGTATAAACACATGTAAATATGCATAATATACTGCCCCTACCTTCCTCTCTATATACTCTTAATTTATATTCTCGTCAGTGAGCATTTTACATTTTTAATCTTGAAAAAGCCAGCACTAAACGGGCGAAACGTTGTCGAGCTTTTAGGTCTTTCCACCTCCGTTTCTTTTTTTGCTTTTTTTTCATATTGTTAGATTTTTAAAAATCTAATTTGAATCATATATATATATAATTAAATTTTCAAAGGTGAGATAATATATAATAATTTTTACAATAAAAAAAACACCGCAGCTCACACAAGCCATGAAAGCCACAGACCATAAGTCTAAGACTCGAGTTTTACTCTTATTCATCTCATCAGTTGAAAATTCAAAATTCGAATCACTTGCATGCGAGTGACTCGGATTTTGAATCTCAAATTCTTATATATTCAACTACTTCAGGTCTGTGACTTTCATGGCTTGTGTGAGCTGTGGTGTTGTTTTATTGTGAAAAGTATTATATACTAGCGAGGAGACCCGGCATTGCTTCGGTGTGCAGAGGTTTTATCGTAAGGATATCGAGCAATTGAGCCCTAAAAACATGTTTCAATTGAGCGAATATGCAAAGGAAAAACAATTTAAATAGCGAGTACTCGTGCAAGCGTAAAAAAATAAATAAATTGCCGCGGTAGCCAAGCTCGAACCTGTAATGTTAAGAGGAAAAGGAGGTAAAAAAAATCCAACAGTTTAGCTGTCACGCCGACGGTGACTTCTGACGCCGTGGGCGTTCAAAATAAGCTTAGTCATTGCAAGGCGTATGATGACTTTGTAAAAATGTTGCCGCAAAACTAACCTCTCTTTGCAAAGAATGGCTTAATTGGCCAGCACAGAATTAAGTTTTTGGGGCCATTTTTTTTATATTTGTCGTCTGAGAGTTCGTTCTTTCTAACGATACCAGTGTTGTCAGTGTTCGGAGCATGTGTCGAAAGTTTTGGGCAGGCATACATGCACCACATTTTTTTCCTTTTATACATATTAATCTCACATTCGCAAATCTAATATTCATTTGCTTGCTTGGTTAGCTTGTTGAATGACATCGTCCTAGTGAGTGTCAAATCCTACCTGTGAGACATCAGCCTGAGTTCTTAGCAATTTAATGGATACAATTTTTGCTGAGTAGTATATGTATATTCCGCAATTGGATTTCGTTGCGATTGGCTTAATCTGTGTTTGCTAATAGATTTTCTTGTGTGTGATACGATAACTCGGGTGGCAGGTCTCACCTCGCATACAAGTGACTCAGGATTTGAATCCCGAATTTGGACATGTTATACAGATGAGCTCAAAGGAGGGCGACTTTCATGGCTTCTATGAGCTGCAACGTTGTTTGATTGTGGAAATAATTATGCATATATATATGAATGAGAAGAGTTAAAAGTTAAATAAACTTTACATCATCTAATCAATAAGGAAAAAAGAAAAAAATTTACACCATGGTATTTCGTAGCTTAATTTTTCTCAGCAGAACAGTAAGGTTATATTTTTTTTATTGCATTTTCACCCCCCCTCCAAACAAAGCACAGTGCTACTTTGATGTAAGGGGCTGCTATCTGGGGCATAATTTGTAGGGGTACCATGTGAGTAGTTTAGCAGCAAGATGTATGTTTATATTACACTTAAACTAACAAGCAGCAAAGTCCCACCCCAACACAGTAATGATTCCTTGATGTAAGAAAGCCTTCTACTCTAATAGTTTCTTCCCCAGAACTGCAAGACTTTTTCCGGATTCCTGCTTCCCCAACTCTACTGACATGCAGAAGTGTAATGTGAACAGACATCTTACTGCTCATCTCCTTACATAGTATCCCTGCAACTTATGTTCCTGATAGCAGCCACCTACTTCAAAGTAGCACTTTTTGTATGCCTTGTTTGGAGTGAAAATGTAATTAAAAAGAAAAAAAAACTTCTGCATGTCAGTACAGTTGAGAAAGCATGAACTCGGAAGGGAATTCCAAAGTCTAGCAATCCTAGAAAAGAGACTATTAGAGTAGAAGGCTTTCTTACATCTAGGGATCATTACAGTATAGGGGTGGGATTTTGCTGCTTGTCAGGGGTATTTACGTCGGGGTGGGGGAGCAAGGGTTTGTAGTTCGTCGGAGCACCAACCATTAAAATACTTGTGAAACAGGCAGAGGGAAGCAACATTTTTTTTGGAACAGCAGTTGAAGCTAAGCTGATAGTTTGGGACCTATTAGGTTGGCGACTCTTTTGAATCCTATCTAAGAGGGAGAGACTAGTAGCAGATGCACCAGCCCAAATGTGGCAACAATACTCCATACATAGGCGAATGGTGACCTTGTAAAGGTGTAGGATACTCTCAGGCATAACTTTCTAGCACGGTAGAGAGAGTCCACCTTCTTTCTAGCAGCCTTGGCAATGCCCTCAATGTATTTATTAAAATTCATGTTTTCTGTGAACATTAAACCGAGGAGTTTGAACGAAAAACATTCAGGTAATGTATCATTAGCTATAGCTATTAGTGGTTAAGCAGATTTCTTGTAGTTATTGAAGGAAACAAGCCTAGTCTTGGCAGCATTAAATGTGACCATCCAGTTTTGACTCCATTCTACTACAGACGTAAGGTATTCCTCTAGGATTTGTTATTGTCTTGGATACATGTTCACTCGTTTTCTCCTCATGTCGGTTATACAGCGTAATGCCATCAGCAAATATACCCATCTCAGAGACTATTTTATCAGGGAGGTCATTTATGAATAAATAGACGTCCTAGGATGGACTCCTCAGGTGCACTCACACTTATATAATATTGTTTAGACGTACGATTATCAAGGACAACCTGGATTCTTTTATTTAAGAAGGATTTAATAATGTTAAGTATTCGTCCAGTAATTCCACAGGATCTGATTTTCATGAAGCGCCCTCCTGTCGATTTCATCATATGAACTCCGCCACAACAATAAATTGTTCAGCAATCCACATAGACGGTTTGCTTATAGTGGTGCAGGTTTTGTGCAGAATCAACCACACTTTTTGGTCCAGCCGCTAATTTTTGTTGGTGCAACATCTGCCACAAGACAGAGCAGACAGTACACCTCAGTTTACATCAGTTGTCCTTCTTCAGAAGACTGGGTTTGCATTTTAGTGAATTAAACGTGCCCCCAGATACCAACCTGGAAATTTCTACGTCTCTGCATGGTACATACAGCGCCTAGCCTTCCCAAATTTTCACCCATTTGGTACTAGCCAGGCTCATCATTACTTAACTTCAGTGATCTGGTGAGAACCGGTGTTTCATGTTACATAAATATATATATATATATATATATATATATATATATATATATATATATATATATATAAGAACATTAGCCTAGAAATAAACAAAAAGTATACTATAGGTATATAGAGGCTGAATGGAACGCAAGAAATATACATACAAAAGAAAAAAAGATATATAGGGAGAAGTATATTTATTATATGTATTTTAGCGTTACCAATATACGGGCGTTGCTTGGGAAAAATGAAGAGTACATGAAACTCCTGTTCCCATTTCTGAACCCATAAAAGTATATTTACTCAATTTTCTTTTAGGTGTCTGTAAATATTAATGATGATTCTTTAATTATTAAAATTATAAATAATAATAAGGAATGTCCAAATGTTCATTAGTTCATAACTAAGAAAAATTCTTGCATCAAGGTACTTACCTGGATGAAAGGAATTTTGTGTTTGAGGGAGAACTGTAAAAAAATAGTGTTTATACTCAAACACTGGAAGATACTATTTTATAGTAAGCTGTGTTTTTTTTTTATATAATAATTTTAAAACATTTGTTTATTGAATAGCAATTTATTTTTACAATAACATAAATTGCTATTATAATTAACACTAATAGCATTAGCACTATTATTGCTATATTTTCGGTATAGTCACTGATTTTATGACGCCTAGTATCGACATCGCTTGACCAATTGCACCAAACTTTTTCAAGATATTGGTCAGAGTCTAACTTACAACTGATTTAATTTTGAACTCTCAAAGGTCAAGTCAGCAGGAAAAGGTCACACTTTTACCTATAATTTCAGTCCAGTTCATCGCAGAGGCTGGCTACTTAGTCGATATTGTAATCAATAGTCTCATATATTTATATGATCTCTGGCCATAATAAATTTGAGTAATAAAAATTTGGATCAGGATTTCAACTTCCGGTTTTCCAAAGTTTATTATGGGTTTGATTTTCTTTTAATAACATCGAAAATTTCAGCCGAGTCAGATTATTAGATTTTTTTTAATTATCAACGTTCCATGGGAATACTTCATATAATATGGATAAGAAAGGCTCATATAGGACTTTGGCTCATCCTTACGTTGTCAGGCGGGGGTATGCAGTATCATAATAAATTCATGTCTTTCTTATTTTATTGTCTTTATTTTTTATATATTGTCTATTTTCCATGCAACAGTAACTTATTTTAATGCTATTCTCATTAAGAATTTTAGAGAATCTTTATTGTCCTAAAGAACACTTTACCAATTTATGGTTTTATAATTGACCCAGATTTCATTTTTTTGTAATTGTTTTTATCTGTTAATCTGTCGACCATTTGTGTTTCATATGCAGTTTTATATTATGTTGACCTATTTTTATTTTGCTGCAATTAGTTTATAGCCTATTTATGTAGGTATTTATTTGAAATTAGAATATTAATAATTGTGGAAGCCATTGCTTATTTCTTGTGTGTGCATATATATATTATTGATGGGACGATTCCAAGAATTTTTACCGATTCCGTACTAAATATCTGATGTTTTTTAGAAATTTACCTGTAAAGTCCGAAGTTTAAAACCTTTTTAAAAAAAACACGTTTTTTTTTTTTTTTTTTTTTTTAATGAAACCTTGGTCCTTGCTCCTTTAATTGAAAAAAAAATCAGGGCTTAAATTACATTTTTCGAGGAGTTATAAGCTTGGAAAAACGGGGTGGAATTATTCACTATTTTTCGCGAAATTTCTGACACACCTAATGCATTCTGTACTTTCTATTTATAATGTAGAATTTGATAAACTTATGGTAGCATAAGTTTTCTGATTTGCTTTCTCCTCTTGAAATGGTTTTATCTGAAGACTAGAAAAATGTACGTTTTTTTGTTTGTTTTTTTACCTACATTTGTGTAACAGGACGAATTTTATTTATTTATATACAAATAAATACACACAGGTTTTTAGAGTTAGGGTTATTATTAATTTTCTTCGAAAAATAGATTATTTTAGTCCAAAGCTTTCAGCGTGGTACACCCAGAATGTGTCAAATATAAACAAATAGAAAACGACAAAAATAAATAAACTAAATAGATGTAATACGATGTTCATGATTTCTGGTCGTTTGAACAGTAGTGTCTGTCGGTATAAAAATAATTATGATTACGGTGTGGAGGATTTTGTGGAAATTTCGTTTTTAGCTTTATTTTTAATCAAATTATTTGTAACTATTTTCTGTTAATTCCTTTTAATTTACTTGACTGTTTCTTAATTTTATTTTCATCGTATGTTTATCTCGAATCCTCATTCGAAAAACTGTCAATTTAGGGTAATTGCCGTGTTATATATGCACCCAGCACCGGTAATCTGAACTATGAAAATGAAGTGGTTTTAAATAGTAGTCATGAATCATGAGCCAACGCCATTAAAAAAAAATATTCAGCTTTTTTCATTCAGTTTTTTTTTCTTTCAAAACATTCTGTTAAATGCAAAGAAAACGCAAACATTATCTTTGTGTAAATCACAATTCAAATGTATGGTCAATATTTTGAGGAAGAGAATGAGTTCGTGGGTAATGAGGTGTTCATCATTCTCTATTGCTTTTCACCTCCACCCACCCGAAATTCTGCAAATGGTTCCCTCTTTCTACTTCTCTCTTTCTACTTCTCTCTTTCTGCTTCTTTCTTTCTACTTCTCTCTTTCTACTTCTCTCTTTCTGATTCTCTCTTTCTCTTCTCTCTTTCTACTTCTCTCTTTCTACTTATCTCTTTCTGCTTCTCTCTTTCTACATCTCTCTTTCTACTTCTCTCTTTCTACTTATCTCTTTCTGCTTCTCTCTTTCTACTTCTCTCTTTCTGCTTCTCTCTTTCTACATCTCTCTTTCTACTTCTCTCTTTCTACTTATCTCTTTCTGCTTCTCTCTTTCTGCTTCTCTCTTTCTACTTCTCTCTTTCTGCTTCTCTCTTTCTACTTCTCTCTTTCTGCTTCTCTCTTTCTACTTCTCTCTTTCTACTTCTCTCTTTCTGCTTCTCTCTTTCTGCTTCTCTCTTTCTGCTTCTCTCTTTCTGCTTCTCTCTTTCTGCTTCTCTCTTTCTGCTTCGATCTTTCTGCTTCTCTCTTTCTGCTTCTCTCTTTCTGCTTCTCTCTTTCTACTTCTCTCTTTCTACTTCTCTCTTTCTGCTTCTCTCTTTCTGCTTCTCTCTTTCTGCTTCTCTCTTTCTGCTTCTCTCTTTCTGCTTCTCTCTTTCTGCTTCTCTCTTTCTGCTTCTCTCTTTCTGCTTCTCTCTTTCTGCTTCTCTCTTTCTGCTTCCCTCTTTCTACTTATCTCTTTCTGCTTCTCTCTTTCTGCTTCTCTCTTTCTGCTTCTCTCTTTCTGCTTCTCTCTTTCTGCTTCTCTCTTTCTGCTTCTCTCTTTCTACTTCTCTCTTTCTACTTCTCTCTTTCTCTTCTTAATGACTAAAACTATAATGCTACAAATATTATTATAGACAATATTGTCTGTTTTAAAATGATCCTCCAGATCACAAAGATCATTCCCGGTTTTTTATTCTCATTCTATTGACACGAAAGTCTGTTCAAGACAAATTTAGCACCTTTTTTGTAAAGAAAACAAAAGTTATATTTTGGCCAGAAATTGATGTATTCTCAAATTTTGAAATGCATTCCTTAAAGGATGTTTTGTCGAATGCAGGTTACACAAAGAAGCTGTCTTGTGACTCCAAGATCTTGAAGGGAGACCTGAATCTGGAGTATGGCATCTTAACTTTGTCTGTTGAGATACCCAAAAAAAATTTAATGTTGCAAGTGGTACGGTTGGTGTTTCTTTCAACTGTATCTACATATTAAAGGCGATGAGGTTTCAATCCGGCAAGTTGGAGGATTTGCTGTTGAGACTGAAATCATGGAAGTTCTCAATAAGCTGCTTTTAGTTTTCTCAGATGACCTGGACAGCAACTCTATATAGCAAGCTGAATTTAGTATGAGTGTGTTGCTAAAGACTTTCACATTCTGAGGGAACTCTGTAACATGCAGGACGTTCTATGCACTGCATGCCCGCCACCTATTATGTGCATTGTGAAACTTACGTTAGCTGAAGTTCTTGCCTGAAAAGAATTAGAACATCACTGTGTCAACTGGGTATTTTACCGTATTAAAGAATTATATAGCTTTTATAAAGAGGTTCTTTTAGACCTTGGTAGTGAGCAACTGGCCCTACGAATCTTGTAGAAGTAGTAGCAAAAATCATATGCTTTCATTAATAGTGGACACTCCAATCCTCATCTCTCGCTAAAGTCTGTATTGCTTTGTCTTGATCTTGCTATACATTTAGTGCAGCTTCTGGCGAATATCCTTCGGTAGACAGCGTCAAACCAACTGGTATGATCATTCCTACTAACCACCTCTCTCCACTTCTCAGTCGCAATTCTCCATTTTTTTTTTTTTTTTAAAGAAATTACCACTTATCAAGGCCCGGAGGCCACCCGAGTATAAGGGTTAATGAGTGGACAGTAATCAATGGGACATTATCGTAGTAATCGTTAGTAGCGGAAATTTGGTAAATTGGATTACTTAAGGGGACGGTTCATCAAGGACTTGCTTACATTCGACTTGAAGACGACCATATTTTAGTCAGCTGGAAAGTAGGATAACGGAAGAGAGTTCCACAGGTGAGCAGTTATAAGAAAGGAGCTTTGTTTATGGAATACACGTTTAGGTTTAGGCACAAATAAAGGGTGGGGGAAGTTATAGATAGTGGTTTCAGTAGAAGAGTGCTTTTCGTGAAAGTTTGGCAAGGTGGACCATAGATTGGAGCTCAGACGAGCACTTGCTATGAAAATAACAATAGAGCAGAGACAGGCTTGCAACGTTTCTTCTATGGGAAAGAGGTTACAGGAGAGAAAAAAGGGCATTCCTCATTAGGCTACGAAGTTTATTAGAGCATCCTCAAGACGAGAGCCAATCATTTCAATTGATGCCAGATGGGGGCCAGAGCATTGCTGATGGAAAGATGGGAGCTTGGTTTAAGATGCATTAAAATTACATCTCATAACATGTAAAAGGGCATTAGACGACAACTAAAATTTCTAAAATTTGGAATGTCTTAGATTACTCTCTTGAAATATTCTCATGCTTTTGAGTTAACTATGGATCCAGCTTTCACTCCCACCCCCTCGATAGTAGACAAAAGCAACTATCCATTGCATTTTACTACTGTTAAATGCATCAAATAGTTCTGAAAAGAATGTAAAAGAATTATCAATTTTATCCCGAATATTTTATATTATGGCAAAACATTTTATACCTACAACCTCTTTAAGATTCAGCCTTCCATGTGGATACAATAGTTCCACGAATCTCAGCATCGTATGCATGGCGTTTGTGATAATTATCAGCAGCATTCAACTTAAGCGATTGATGAAAGCAAATGACAAATATTATCAATTGAAACCTGCATTAAACTGTCCTTTTCAGGACAAACATTATCAACTGAGACATGCAGTAAATTGTCCTTTTCAGGAAAAGTATTGATCTCGACTTATACGCCAATTCAATCATTTTTATGGCAACACCGTTCAAGCACGAACTTGTTTGATAAAACTTTTTGTCTTAGCTGTTGAGTCATCAACTAAAAGCAACGAGTTTTATTTATTTCTTGAAATAAAACATTCTGTACTTATAAATTCTTTCCTATTTTGTTTTGTTGTTGTGTTCCATGGTACAGTAGACAACATCTTCGTCTACCTGATCAGTAATCGTAAACTGTTAAAACAGTTTACGATTGAGAAAGACATTTTGTTTTGGTTTTATTTATCATAACCTCAGCATATTCAACCAGTTCATCCTCTGTTTGTTATCCGACTTGCTATTGGGTGAAAATTCGAATGTATTTAATTGAATTATTTTCAATCAACCAATCAAATTCTTTGTTAGTTACTACGTTGTCTCTTTAAAGCCAGAAGCAGCACACTTATAGACACTTTATGTATTTCCTCTTTTTCAAATGAAATGCTTTCAGTAAAACTGTTGAAAACTAATATATAGGCATGTGTGCATTTATACTAGTGTGTATAAATGTGTGTATCAGGTTTTTGTACTTGTGAAGAATCTGTATATATATTTGTGTGTATTTATGTGCATAGAATTGTGTAGGCTTTTAATTTATCTATACTGCAGTAGTTGGATTTTATTCATTATTTGGCGAGCAATTGTTCAGCAAGATGAATCGACCGGAAATGAAAAGTTTCAGGATTGAATGAAAAGAACCAATTTATTCATTGATGTCTTGAGTAGTGAATAATAGTAAATGTCGCACACACAGACACACGAACGGAATCAGTGAGATGTTTAATGTTGCCTGGGGAAAGTTATTAACTTAAGAAATTCCAGCTCCCAACCCTAAAACGTTATATTACTGCATTTTTTTTATTTTAATTCCTGCAATCATCTACTTTATCTCGTTAATAAATGACAAATGTAAGTTACATAGACGCGAAAAACACATTTACACACTCCGTATTCGTTTTAGCGCACGTTGCAAATTTTTTTTTTTTTTTTTTATAATTTACTTGGTAGGTATTTACCTCCCTCTCACCTGGGGAGATGTAACAAAAAGTCGGAATGTAGGCAGATTCTAATCAGCTCCTCTAAAGGAGCACTCTCGACCTGAAAAAAATATCTAAGAAGCTCCGTCTGCATTCCCCAGTGAAGGTGACTCAGACAAAAAGCTATAAACTTTCTGTAATCAAAAGCCGGGAGACAGGTCTTGGAAGGTGGACCTCCTAGGGCTACCCAAAACAGATGCCTCAGACCGACAGATATAAAGTTACTGAACTGGCTCAGTTTCTGTTGGGCTGATTGCTGAAAATTAGTCTTCGACTAGTATTACCAACCCTATCTTCCAATTGACTTCAAGAGCGAGAAGACAACCGACATAATATGCTTGCTTCCTTTCTAGCATGATGTGATACAATGTCAGAAAATGGAGTGTCATGTCATGGTCCCTAGATAAAGAGCACTCTGACCTAGCAAAAATTGCCTGGACAACCCCGTTGGAATTCCTTTGTAAGGGTGTCACATTTGAAATGAACTTACTCCACCCTGAAAACTGGTTGTCAAAAGCTGGGAGGATGGGCATCCTAGTATAAATCATCCTGACAGGCGAATTCTGTATTGTTTCAAAATTATAAATTTCAATTCAAATTTGCACAACATTGAGATTAAGGAGAAAAAATTATCTCTAATTCATTCCATGCGTAAGCCACGGGTTGCTTCTGATTTAGAGCATTTGAAAATATCGCCGTTGAAGTAGTTCACTCGGAATTTACTTTCCTTCTGATAACATACCACGAAGAAAAAAAAAATCAATGATGGCGTTATATCGGTGACACTTGGATTTTTAAACAAATAAATGTTTGATTATTTATTTATTTATTTATTCATTTATTTAAGTTTGCGTTATACTTCTTTCGCAATTCATGAATTTCTATTTAAAAGTAAAATATTTGATTTAATTCAGTTTTTTTTTCTATTCTTCATTAATGAAGCTATTCAGGTCAACTAAATAGGGGAACATCTGATTTGTATAATGTTAACGTATATGCAAAGAAAACAAAAATTCACTTTCCAAAAATATATTCCAAATTGCATTTACACACACACACACACACACACACACATATATATATATATATATATATATATATATATATATATATATATATATCCTGTTTATATTTATGTACACCACTCCAGAACTATAAGTGTATGTAAATCTATCTTTTGTTTACTTAATAATTGATAGCTGCCGACACAGTAAGGCCAAAGATTTAGCGATTGACTTACGATAATCAAATTTGTGTTCAAATTATGTTTCAAGTGAGAATTTATTACGTTTAGTCCTGATCAGATTCTGATCACTGGATGCTGCTTCTGCTGCTGATGATAATGCTATTATAGCCGTGTAAGATTTCTCAATGATATTTGAGGGCGACGATGGTGTTGGAAACTTTAAGCTTAAAAAACACTTCAATCAATCATTACACGGAGTAGATGGAAATATAGATCAAATGATATGAAGGTGGTAGAATGCTAAAATGGTGATAACTCGCTTATTTGGTATGGAAAGCACATCTCTTCTTCTACGGTAAATCTTGGGTATTAGCCAAACGGTTTTAAGGTTCTCTTTGCAGTCATTTCTTTTTCTATCGCAAATCTACAATTTTTATCATGATAATCATGCACTATATAATAAAGAACAATATGTATGTTTGTGTGTGTATATATATATACATATATATATATATACATATATATATATATATATATATATATATGGAACTTTGTGTGTGTCTGTGATTTCGTGCCCTATGAACTTGAAAACGGTTCGGTCGATTTTTATGAAGTTCGCACGAACGTACTTTATGTACCTGGCAGTGTTCTTAGTTAGGTTTTGTATCAGAATGTCTTCGATAAGTATCAATAATTGAAATAATCCGATGAAGGGAACAGGCGATTTGGGCCAAAGTTAACATCTTAAACAGCCTAACATCACGAGTGGATTTGAGAAGTTTTATCACCACACAAGTCAAAAAGCCTAACATATAAAATCAACAGTAGGTTCTTTCACCGAGAAACGCCAGTCAATGGACCCGGCTAGTTTAAAAACATTATCGTTATAAAAAATCATTTAAAGAGAAAGTTGAAATCTTGTTTGGAATTAAGACAAGAACGGTCAACTTAAATGCAACATTTCAACTTTCTGTCGTTGTATACTCTCTGACTGATTACTTTTTATGCCTGCTGACTTGGCATTTATAGGTACTTAATTCCCCCTCAACGTTCCCTATCTGGAATCAATTGAAATGAATGACTCTCGTCTTGGGAGGCTCCATGTTTTCACTAGCTTCTGGGCTTGACTTTTACTCCTCATCTAAAATGGAAAATGTACATCAAATCCGTTGCCAAGGTCACTGGAAAAATGGTGGGATCCTTCTACCACTCCATTAAATATATCACTGCTGATGCAATTCACTATCTATATAAAAGTAAGGTACGTCCAAAGATGGAGTACTGTTGCCACATCTGGGAAGGGGCTACTGGAAAGATTTTATCCTGCTTGACAGATCAAAATAGACTAGCCTACTGGAGGATGCCCTTTTCTCTTCCCTGCAACCTCTTTCCCACAGAAGAGATATTGCGAGCTTGTCTCTGCTTTATCGTTATTTTCATGGCAAGTGCTCGACTGAGCTCCAATCTATTGTCCTCACTCACCAACTTTCGCGAAAAAACACTTGTCTATCTGAAAACACTGTCAATAATTTTCCCAATTCTTTATCTGTGCCTAAACCTAAACGTGTATTCCATGGACAAAGCTTCTTTCTTAGAACTGCACGCCTGTGGAACTCTCATCCGTTTGCCTGTTTTCCAGCTGACTACAACTTAGTAGTCTTCAAGACCAACGTAAACAAATTCTTGATGAACCGTCCCATTAAGTGATCCAATTTACCAAATTTCCACTACTAACGATTACTACTATATTATCCCATCTCAATAACCTTTATCGTCAAGTGGCCTCCGGGCATTGATAAGTGGTGATTCCTATGCCAAAAAAGAAAGTTACTCCGAAATTTGATGGAGGAGTGATTTCTTCACTTCCTTATAGTCCCTTTCTCACAGAAGAGATTTGTGTATACATAGATATATATGCATATAAATATGTATGTATGTGTGTTTTCTGGTGAGTTCACATAGGAAATACTAGTAATACATAAATCTCTGTTTCCTCAAAAACGAAACAGATTTGTAAATGTTGAGATTTTTATTTGATAAAAAAAAAAAAAAAATCAAGAAGATGAATAAAATCTTGGATTTTGAAATCATGTAAAAATTTTATAAAACTTACTGTGGAAGGCAGAGAAAGTGTTTCCGAATCTGTAAGCGTCTTCCTCGACCTATGGGATCTATGAGGGCCGAACCTGGCTTGAAACTTCAAATATATCCTATTTGGAGGAAATATATATATATATATATATATATATATATATATATATATATATATATATGAAATCCTCCAGGAAAGATAATGGAAGTGGTCCCGTCATTCTAACATTTTCTGACCATATTAGGGAGGAAGCAGAAAAAAATGAGTTAAAAATGTGTTATGGTCATAGTGAACAAATGCATAATAGTTATCCTCATACAATCCCAAATAACATCAGGTCCTCCTGCTGGTAGTCTGTAATTCTAAACTATAATCTCGTATTCTGGAAATGATAACTTTTAAATAGACTTTGAAGAAAAAAGCTATTTTTTAGCATTCTTTATTTTATTTAAATGGTTCTTGAAATTACAATTTCAATCTTAAGATTGACTAAAATAGAAAAATAAGAAAATATTTTATATTCGCGCATCAAAGTCAGCAAAATTATCTTTTCATTTAGTCCATATCAATAAGTACAGAAAATAATTAGTTTCTTCTCTTCGTTGACAACATGGCCGACATGAAGAAATGAAAAAAAAAAAAACATGGCCGACAAAAGGAGATTTAGAAACTAGATAAGAGATTTCGATTCAACCATGTTTGACTTTCTGCGTCATTTAAAAAATACGTTTCCATTCTTCAAATTTTGACGAATGTTCAATTTTTGTTTTCATTTTTTTTTTATTTCTTAGAAAATGGCTGATGATTTGCGTCCTGTCATCTTGTTTCTTCCCGCCCGCCATCTTTTGCTGTTATAAATTCTAATGTTGATGAAGTTCTTTTTTCAATTATTTGAATAAATTGGAAAATAAAGTTTCCAAGAATAGCAAAGTATAATAAAAATATGAAATAGATTCTCTTATTAAAAATTTGATAATTGAATCAATTCTCTTATTTGGCAAATTTAAAATATAAAATCAGCACTCTATCCAATCAAATAGTAATCATGGTTACCTAAAATATATTTCCTTCATTTGGAAAAATAAATTAAATACGCATTTTTATTTTTATCAATAATTTATTTTCTTTGTTCATTTACAATGAAATACATTGAGTAATCTAAATTTATATTTTGATAGATAATTATCTTTTTGTGCAAAATGTTTATTCATGCTTGCTTAGAGAGGAAAACATGTATTTTTATTGAAGTTTTTCTACTCGATTTGTCACTTAGATTCTCCAAAACTACTAGACAGAACTTCAATAAAGTTAGCATAAAGGTCCCTTGAAACAACAAGTACAGGTAGATTGCACAGCGGAAATTGATTCAGTGAGCTTGCAAAGTTTGGAATTACCCATAAGTACCCATGGCATAACGAATAAAGTACTAAGTAAAATTCAGTTCTAAATGACACTTCTGCAGGTTGAATGTTCAATCCTCAGTGCAAACGGTACTAAGAATACAATATTGAATTTTACGTAGTACTTTATCCATTATGCCATGGGTACTTGTGGGCGATTCCTGAGTTTAACAAGATACACCTGAAGAAGGTTGGAGGTTACATTAGCCGAAATGTTGTGTGAATAAAACTCAAGACAACAATAGTTCGCATAACACAAATAATACAAATTAAAGACGAATGTCTAAAAAATAATCTTATCCCATTATATCTGACGAAACAAACGCATGCTTTAATCCAAAATAAAGTGCTCCGTTCGAAATTCTGAACAAGTTCCTAAGTTTGACAAGATACACCTGAATATCATTAGACATTACATCAGCAAAAACGTTGTGAGAAGAACACTCATGAGAAAATAAGTTCAAATAATCCAAATCATTGATCCTCATCACAAAAATTTGCCTTTTAATTTTACTAGTTTTATTAGTGTGGCTTCATTAAAATCGAATGTTTGATACCTTATACGTAGGAAAACATAGGTTTTAATTATCTTTTGCTGCCTCTTGTATACTCAGATTTATTTATATCTAATATTTCTTGTATTTTGCATATTTTTATCACATTTTATGTATGGTATTGAATGAATACGAGTTTTGAAAAAATCTTTGAATTAATTACCATTTTTAAGTCTAATCACATTATCATACAACAAATAGGTTTCTTCTATATAACACCTAGATTAGCTGACAATATAATCCGACGAAACGCCATTAAGTTAAACGCTGAACATGATAGTTTTACTCTTGTTGGTTTGAATGCTGGTGGTTATGCATGACTGGAAAGCACCGGAATGAAAAAAAGGTGATTTCTTCTTTCATCATGATTTGCTCCGGATTAAGAAATTTGGAAATCATAGCTGCAGCCCAGTTTTCCTCGGTTATCATGAAGACTGGCGGTGAGATGAAACTGATCATAGGGATGTGGAATCACAAAGTATCACAACAGACATTCTAATTATGACCACACCATGAAATTTGTTGAAGCTGCAGAACGAAAAAACATGCAGCAAAATCTAGGCAAGGTAATGTGAACCATGGCAGAAAAAATGCCCATTGGAGTGGTGACTAGTGATGATAATTCATCCATTGGAATGACAAAGACCATCTGATCATCCTAGGAATAATAAATGACATGTGCTGGGATTTTGTTTAAATTGAAGCTGGTTTGCATAGAACAAGTTTCACTCGCTCATCCCAACTAGCCTGATCCAGTGGCAGGATGGGGTCGATACAACTGGAGGCTAAATGGGATGCAGGAGTTGCCGAAAATGTCGATGTCCTCCTACATGCAGGATGGAATGATAAATTTCTCGCCCTAAAGAAAACAACACTACAGCTTTATTTTAAAACTTTTTTTGAAAAAAAATCAATTCAGGTAACTTGATTATGTAGTAGAGCTGACATCTATTCAATGTTGTTGCCTTCAACCTTAATCAGTACCTGGCTACGGGTCTGGAGCTTGGAGCATGCCTTTTCCACAAGCGCTAGTGGGAGCTCAGCGAATATTCAGAAGATGGTGCGGTTCAGGCTGATTTTGGTATTGTGGGAGGTCATGTTTGTGATGTTCTCGACATATGACCAAACGAAGTAGACCAATGGGTTCCAGTCGGGGAGGAGGGGGGCAGTGAGAGAAGGGTACAAAGTCGTAGCTTTCCTTCTAAAGCCAAGCCTGCGTCTCTTCGGATTTGTGGGCCAGCGCCGAGTCCTGCTGCCATACCCAGGGTCTGCCAGTTGATTACACCAGGGTATCACCATACTCTTTAGCACATGCAGGTACACTTTAGTGCTGACTTTTGAGCAGACTTCAAATATGTGACGTACCATGTGGCCCTCACTTGAAATCACACCAAAGACCATAACCGTGCCCAGAAACCTTTTCATCACCCTGGGCACATGGTTCGTCATGACAATCCAATGATGCATTTTGAGGATGCTGGCAATGGTCCTCTTCTCATAATTTTGATTGGTAGAGAGCATGAGTTGTACAGCGGCGCATCCCTGATCTCACTTGTTAAACATTGTGTCAGTTTCAGGCATGATAGCTCCTATTACTCTTGGGATATGTACACAACTGGCCAACTAGTCGATGGTCTGCAACAAAAAAAAAATAATAAAATAAAACTGGTTTTCACCAAACGGAAATGGAATCATATCTTTTCTATGGCAACAATTTTATTGTTCCAGTCTGTACAATGCCTGGTATTCCCAAATGGTCTATCATGTGGTACTGGTTAGGGTAAACGTTGCTTAACTTTGGTAATCTAAGAAGAACCGGTATGTCAACTTGATTATGTCATATAGAGACGACTAGATAGTCATAAGGGCGAATTATTTAAAGCTAAGGCAGAGGGGAATTGCTTTATGAAAATAACCAACTCCTCCACAAAGTGAAACGACCGGTTGAACTTGTGAATTCTTTTTAAGACCAGTTGTACACTGCACAGAATAACACATAATTAGTCTACAGTATGAAAACCAAGTATCCCCAAACCACTCCACATCTTTGAAAATAGATTAAATTCTGATGATTATATTGAGTTACTGTCCACTATTCCTAGTCACTTGCCTCCCCTACGAGGACAAAGACACAAAATCACTTTTTAATGTAAGAAACATCCAGCTCCCCAAAAAGGGTCACTCTGAATTAGAACAAAACTAAAAATTACCCCGGTATTGAAGGACTTCTCAAACAATGATTGAGAACAGAAAAGTGTAGCATCAGAACAGTTACTACACTTTGTTCCTAGTCAAAAGGGCAAGGAACTGTTTCGCCTTTTTGTTAACCACTACTATCAGCCTCTGGGTGACATGTGCAGCTGTGGGTAGGTGATATATGTGTTATTATAGTATTTGTTCTCTGGTAATTAAGGTCATTCTCCAAGATATTACCTCCCCCTTTGGAAGGTGTTCTAGTATCTCTTCTGTTGTCATGAGACATAACTCTCATGCATTACTTCATTTGTGGAAGCTTAGTATAATATATGTATGTTTATCATCTTCCCATGCATTACATCCTCCTCTGGAAGGTAATGTAGTATATGTTCATTTGCCCATCTTGTTACATATTTTTACACTTGACTGCAGTTTTATGGTATTATGTGATCATCAGAAGTGAAGTATGGTGTGTCAAATGGTAACCATGTAAAAACCTGCTAAGTAGAGAAGGAATTTACCTTTCTTTCTTTATTTATATATTTAACTAATATTTTAATTTGTATATTTATTTATTTTTATTATTATTATTTTTTTTTTTGCAAACTGTTATCCTCAGGTTCATAGCTGTCTTCCATAGTTGTTGTTGCCTCACCACGTTTTAAATAATATAATATGAGGTCCTGAATAGAACTGGGTGCTCTATCCCAACCATCATCAATGGACCTGAGGTAATCTCGTCAGCATCCGACAAAGCCAAATTCAGTGTCAAAAACTCTGCAGCTAATTCTAC
This sequence comes from Euprymna scolopes, assembly GCF_053919585.1. Taxonomy (NCBI): domain Eukaryota; kingdom Metazoa; phylum Mollusca; class Cephalopoda; order Sepiida; family Sepiolidae; genus Euprymna; species Euprymna scolopes. The sequence continues at coordinate 35,287,092 of NC_136487.1, forward strand.
TCTATGCAATCAAACGCCCCCCCCTTGTATTTCCTCCTGTATCTGAAAACACGCTATACAACATGCAAATATCTGTTGTCAAGCTAATCAAAAATCTTGATTCCAGTAAAGCAACTGGCCTTGATGGCATTCTAATTATAGTGATAAAAAAGCTTCAACCACCATTAGCTCCCATACTTAAAAAGCTGCTTAAGTGTAATCTTAAGGAAATTTGCTAACACCCTGAAAAATTTTATCAGTATGCCCTGTATTTAAGAATTTAGGTGATCAGTCATCTCCTTCTCAATACAGACCAATAAGTCTCCTCTTCATCATAAGTTGCTGGAATATGTGTTAGAGGAGTAGTCAACCACCTCAGCAAAAATAACCTTCTTAGTGACATGCAATATGTTTTCCGTTCTGCTAGATCTACAGTAGATGTGCTTACAGTTATCTCATAGAATTAGTCAACCTCTAGACAGTGGCTTCCTTTCTAAGGCAATTGCTCTTGGCATATCAATAGCCTTTGATAGGGCATGGCATAAAAGTTTACTTCACAAGATCTCAATTATTAAATCATTTCTCTTTGATAGATTCATAAGAGAAGTGGTCGATTGGCAGAAATCAGAAGCTCACAGTATTAATGCTGGAGTCCGTCAGGGGTTCATCCTGGGTCCAACTCTCTTCCCGATCTACATCAATGATTTCCCAAATCACATCCTAAAATCATGTATAGACATTTATGCTGACGACACTATTATCTATGGCAACACTTCAAAGACCATAAATGACTAAGTTCCTTCTGATTCTCTCTCCTCTGATCATGGTACAATGCGGAAAGAGGTGGCTGGTTAAATTTAATGCATCTAAATCCAAACTTCTATATTTATATCAATGCTCTGATCCCAGTCTGGCAGCAATTAAAATGAAAGGCTCTCGTCTTGTGGAGGCTCCATGTTTTGACAAGCTTCTAGGTCTGACCTTTAGTCCTGATCTGAAATGGTACACGTACATCAAATCCCTTGCCAGGATCAAACCAAATTTCCACTACTAACGATTGCTACGATATTGTCCAATTGACTACTGTACACTCATTGACCTTTATTCTCAAGTGGCCTCCGGGCCTTGATACATGGTGACTCCTTTGTAAAAAAGTAAAAACAAAAATTTTTTAAATCCTATGGCCTACCATGGGTAGGATTGAAACCACTATCTTCAGGCAATACTCACCTGAAATTGTAAAGACTTGATACCTTTATCCACTGAACCATGGGCCTCAAAGGACGATCGTGGTGAAATGACAACAACTATGAAGATGAGAATAAGTCTGAAAAAAAAAAATGCAAATTTTGAAGCCTTATCTCAAAAGATTCCAAAAATTAAAAATACGTAATACCATTCAGTACGGACCCTACAATGGAAGACCAGATAACACAAAATTGGATTTATAAAACAATAATCTCTATCCTGAATCACCCTTCGGGGTCCGTGGCACAGTGGATGAATTTTCGGAACCTTAAACCTATCCTTGTTTTTAGATGCATAACCTTATTACTCATCACTATATCTATTATATCTATAAAAGTGAAATTGTCTGTGTGTGTATATTTCCCTACCAAACTACTCTATCAATTTTCAGTCTACAGACTCGAGATTTGACATAAGGGGTATTAATATTTGGGAAAATCTTTTTAATAGGTTTTCGGGCAGAAATTTCACTGTCAGAGTTCAACGATTTGATCTTTGAAAACTCTACTAAACTCCTCCTCCAATTTTGGGTCTAAACACTTGAAATTTTAGATCAAGGTTACTTGAACAGGGATCAAACTTTTCAATTTAATTTAAGCCCAGAATAATGTTAAGTAGTCAAAACTGGGGCCAAAGTTAAAAATTATTTTACCTCTGCGGTCTCTACCAAATTACTCAGCCAATTTTTGGGGTAAACATTTGAAATTTTACACAAAGTTTATTCAGAAAAAAGTAAGCTTTTTAATCGGTTTTTGACCGAAAATTTGGCTGCCAAGGGGTCAAAGTTCAAAAGATTTGACCTGTGCGGTCTCCAGCAAACTACTCAGCCAATTTTGGGTCTAAGAATTTGAAATTTTACATAAAAGGTATTCAGACATGCAGCAAGCTTTTTAATCAGTTCTTGTGCGAAAATTTGTCTGGTCAGAGTTGAAAGAGTTGACCTTTGTCAGACTCTACAAAACTCCTCCACCAATTTTGGGTCTAAACATGTGAAATTTTAGATGTAGATTACCTGGACATGAGTCAAACTTTTTAATATATATGCACATAAAGTTATGAACAGTACACAGGGCCCGAGCAAAGCCGGGCTTAACTGCTAGTATATCTATAAACGTGAAATTATCTGTGTGTGTACATTTCCCTATGAAACTACACTGTCGATTTTAAGTCTACAGACTCGAGATTTGACATAAGAGGTATTGAGATTTGGCTGTCAAGGGGTCACAGTTCAACAATTTGACCTTTGAAAACTCTACCAAACTCCTCCGTGAATTTTGAGTCTAATCACTTGAAATTTTAGATGTAGCTTATTTGAACTTGGATCAAACGTTGTAATTTGATTTGACCCCAAAACAAATGTAAAAGGGTAAAAATTGGGGTCAAAATTTAAAAAAAAAACTTGACCTCTGTAGTCTCTACCAAATTACTCAGCCAATTGTTATTCTGAAGATTTAAAATTTTACATAAATGTATTCAGACATATGGCAAGCTTTTTAATCGGTTTTTGCCCGAAAATTTGGTTGCCGGAGGGTTAAAGTTAAAAGATTCAACCTTTGTGGTCCCTAGCAAACTATACAATGAATTTTGGATCTAAACATTTGAAATTTTACATGAAGGATATTCAGACATGCAGCAAGCTTTTTAATCAGTTTGGAGCGAAAATTTGTCTGCCAAGAGGTCAGAGTTGAAAGAGTTGACCTTTGCAGACTCTACTAAACTTTGCTGCCAATTTTGGGTCTGAACACTTCATATTTTAGATGTAGGTTATCTGGACATGAGTCAGACTTTTATATATATATATATATATATATATATATATATATATATGCACATAAAGTTATGAACAGTACAAAGGGCCCGAGCAAAGCCAGGCTGAACTGCTAGTATATATATATATATATATATATATATATTGGAAATGAAATTTTCCAATTTTTTATTCAGATATAAATATTAATACAAGATTCATTTAGATAGCTCGATAGTGCAATGTTAGAGCTTTAAATACATTAATATACTGCTTCATTGGGATCAGACATTCATTTTTCTGCTAAACTAAAAAAAAAGGTTCAGTTCATTTATTATACAAATGTACAATTCTGTCGGCCCATACTGATATTTTTACATATAATTTATTGCATGCATATTTATTTTTATATCCGTGGGGCATCCATCAGCACTACATAAAAAACTAAATAACAAAAACACAAGTTCCATTACCAAGGCTTGAAAGTATACCCTACTATGTTATTAATAATTGGAAGAAGAGCTGGATTCAGTACTTTTCTCAGGGAAATGGAAGCAATAATCTCAGTATAACTTGAACATAGCTTGCCCAACCTACAGTCATGCTGCTATTAGGTTCCTATGTACATGGTGAAACGATAAAATTGTCGCCCTAGAGAAGACATGATTCCATTTCCATTTGATGAAAACCGGTTTTCTGTTTTTGTTGCAGACCATTTACTAATTAGTCAGTTGTGTACAAATGTCAAGAGTGATAGGAGCCTTCTATCATGTCTAAAAGTGACACAACGTTCAACAAGCAAGATCTAAGATGCGCCGCTGTACAACTCATGCCATCTACCGATCCAAGTTAGGAAAATACCAGTACTCTCAAAATGCATCGCTGGATTGCCACGAATAACAGGGATATACCCAGAGTGATGAAAACAAAGTTTCCGGTCAGTTATAGTCTTTGGTGTGTGATGTAAAATGGGGGAGGGGGTCACCTCAAATACACAACCGGAATGTTCAAGTAAGATTATCGCTACAGTCCTCTGTCTCTTCTCTCTCGTTGCCTTCTCTCCTGGCTGATCGGGAATCATCTCCCAGCACCTAGAAATGAACATCGTTTTATAGGTTCCATCTTCACGCACACACGAGATTATGCGAGAACGGACGAAATAAAAATGCTGGCCGCCATGTTTGTTCTTCCTTTTCTTCACCTAAACTCACTCGCTGAGCCCCCACGGTAAGACTTTTCTTTCTTGCTTCTAACCACACTTTCAAGTGAGGGCCACATGATGCCACCTTACATCTTCGAAGTTGGCTTAAAAGTCAACACCAATATACCCGGATGTGTTGAAGATTGTGGTGATCTCCTGGTGTAGCAGGTGGTCACTGGCAGACCTTGGGTGTGGCAGCAAGTCTCGGCATTGGCCCACAAGTCCAAAGAGAACTTCGTTTGGTCATACATCGAGAACACCAACAACATGACCTCCCACAACACCAAAATCAGCCTGATCGTCACCATATGCCAAGTATTCATCGAGCTTGTGGAAAAAGCATGCTCCCAGTTCCGGACCCCTATTGAGATGGTGATTGAGCCTGAAGGCAACTACATTGAATAGATGTCAGTTCTACCTAATCGAGTCACCTGAATTGATTTCTTCAATAAATGTTTTTAAATAAAACTGTAGTGTTGTTTTATTTAAGCGACACTTTCCTCATTCCATCTTGTATATTTCGTTATATAAACAGAAAAATTCCATTCCATTTTGAATAGCTATTTTATTTTTACATTCGGTATCAGATTTTACTCCTTTCTATCCATCTACCTATCAATCCGTCTACCTTTTAACTTATTTAATTATTTTTTTGACCTACTTTCTTAATGGATCATTCTGTTCTACTTTAGAGCCCAGAGCTCCAATAAGCTAAATTTAATTAATATCAATAGGAGTGCCCCATCATGAGACAGTGAATAGCATGCGAGTAAAGGCAACCATTGTTCCAATGATGGCGTTTTCTTGTTTCTTTTTCTACTGTAATAAAGTTTACTGTATGTTTTTTTTTTGTTTCGTTTACTTATAAGTTTTATATAAGCTTGGTGCAAGCTCAAACGACATGAAGTCACTCCAGTCTGAAAAGAATAGGTTTTGTGGAGATATAACCTTAAAAGAAGTTAAATGGTGAAAATTCAATAAAGATACAAAATACGTAGTTAAAACTTGATAAATCGCAAATGAAACATTTTTTTTACTATTAAAATCGCTCAAGACAAAGCATAATGCCACTTGATACAGGGAACTAATAAAGAAAAAAATTTACTTTAAGGTCAAAAAACGAGCCAACGATAAGTGTGAGGTAGATTCCAATATTGAAAACAGCAATTCTTCCCCTTTTGTCAGAAACATCGTTCATGGAATATGCAGAATAAAAGAGGAAATACGGGAAGCAATAGTTATGAGGCTGCCGAAAGTAAATCTTATATACACATTGGTCTTGATTATAAAGTGGAGGATATAGTACAGTGCAATTTTTATTTGTTGATATATTTGATAGATACACATTACTGTACACATAATTATTCAGCGGTAGTAGCAGCAACAATAGTAGTAGTATCAGTTGTCCTAGTTTTTATTAAACCCAGGATCTACTTTCTACTCTCCTAAAACAATACCTCTACTTCTACTGTTGCTACTACTACTATTAATAATATACTGTTGTTTGTATTTCAGATATATCAATAATGAATAATAAACTTGAACGACTTTTACACGCTATTTTCACAGAATTTCTCATTTTCTGCGTGTTTGTTTAGCTTTTCGTGTATAAGGGAAACTGAATCCGTTCACAAAGCAGTCTCCCTGGCACTCATGCCAGGAGGTTCAGAAAAGCAATGAGCTTTGATCAATACGGGGGGAAACCCCTTATATCAGATAATTGCTATTCATTTGGGCACTCCCCTTCTTTATGGGGAACTGGTTTTTCCCAACATCTTAGGAAAACTGGCTTGCAGCCAAAGTTAAGTCACATGATGTTTGACCTCATTAAATTCATGCACCTTTCGCTTACCTTTTAATCGTTAAATTAGAAGCCTTTTCACTTCCTGCCCCATTGTGGCTGAGCGGTAAGATGTCAGTTTTTTTCGCACTTTCTTTTCCACCTTCACCTTAAGGCTTTGGGTTTAAGCCTAACTGCTTCCCAAAACTTTTTTTCTTTTTTCCCAACAACACCCGGGCAACGCCGGGCACCCCCACTAGTCTATAATATAAATCTCACCTGTCTGTTTAAATGTATGCATGTATGTTTGTATGTCTTGCAAAATCTTTCGACAGAGGGGACGGATTTTCATGAGATCAGTATCATTTTGAAGCTCGACCCTTCGAATGACAAATATCGAAAAATTGGCCCAAAACAATTATTCCTTTACGATGCACTGGGCACTTTTCTACAAGGAGTGGTTGCTTTTTTCGCCGATATTTTCGAAAGTCATTGTCACTTTTCGATTGTCTAGCTTTAATTTAAACCTACACCACTTCCGGTTTGGCGATAGGCACAACAGCTAACGCGTCAAGTATTTTTTTTTCACTTTCTTTTCCTCCTTTGTGGTACGGGCTCATTACTAAAACTTTTTTTTTCTCAACACACACCCTAAACACTTGGGCAATGCCAGGCACCCAGGCTATATCTTATATAGAGAAATCGTGTTTCTGAATTTTTTTTAGATGACACTTCATAATTCATATTATTTGGATCATTTAGATTGCTGTTTTCATCTTGAGTGTTATTTCGTTTTGTTTTGCTGATGTAACCATTGACCTTTTTCAGGTGGATCTTGTAGAATTCGAGAATCTGCATGAAATTTCAAATGCAATCTTTTATTTAAACCAGAGGTAGCATGCTTTTGTTCTGTCCGCCACTGAGTAGAAGTCTTGAGTTATTTGCTATTGCATTTTGGATATCGCCCGCACCTTAGATTGTAAAATTCAGTTGTAAGTGACACTCTTCTGTAGGTTGAAGATTCAAAGTAATTTGTCTGTTATGCAATAGAAGAGAGAGTACTGTTGAGTGGTCTTATTTTATGTAGTTGTAGAAACGATTGGGAAATGGAGTTCAGATGTTGGCACATTGTCTACTGACGCCATTAGTTACACCTTTCAGTCTCCCGATGTTCAAATGTTGATTTCATTTGATCTGTCACCATAAAATGGACACGGTTTTTTTTGCCATGGTATTGAGACAAGTTCTTGCTGCGAATATCTTTCATGAAGGAACCAAAAATTGAATCTCAGTTGCGAATAGCAGACAATTGTACATATTCTCAAAATTTAAGGAAATGGCAATTTTTACAATCTGTAATGTTGGAGGAGGGGATGAACTGCACAAAATTAAAAAAAATCTCTCATTAGTCTCTAAGTATATGCTTATTTAAACGCGGTTCTTGCTGGAGCAAAATGTTTGCTTTGAAGTATTTTGTTGGTCTAACTTTCTGTTTTCATTATTAGTTAACTGTGCAGCTGCTATTACTCATAGCCAGTAAGCGTCCTGCCATTTTAACTGCCATAAATCGACTACAAGTAGACAAAATTTTATAGCATCAAGAAATTATTGTAAGAGTAACTAAAAGTAAGTGTACTAACATGACCAAGAAATGCATTGAGTTGCAGAAAATGGAAATTCTTGGTTACTGGAAAATTATAATATTGTGTGGACAATCAATAATTTTCTGACTGCTGAAGTTCCAAATATCATTTTCAGTAGTCTGTCAGGCTGATGTTTGAAATATTTTTTGGTGGCCAGTCACACCGAAGATTGAAATATCATTTTCAGTAGTTTCTCATGCCAAAATTCGAAATATCATTTTCAGTAGTCTGTCCTGCCAAAGTTCGAAACATTATGTATGGCGATCTGTCATGCTGAAGAGCGAAATATTTTCGGTGGTCTGTCATGCTGAAGTTGAAATATCATTGTTAGTGGTGTTATCCTGAAGTCTGAAATATAATTTTTGGCAGTTCGTCATGCCTAAGTATAAAATATTATTTTCAGCCGTCTGTCATACCAAAAGTTGAAATTTCATTTTTCACTTCTGTCATGCTGAAGTCTAAAATAACATTTTCAAAGGTTTTCAAATATAATTTTCAATGGCTTGTCAATTCAAAGTTTGGAATATCAATTACGTTAATACAAGTGCTGAAAATGGTTGACAGGTTAGCTCTACCATTAGGGCAATATCAACATAGGGTAAGTTTCACAATTGTTGTCAGTACGGACATGTGCTATAATCATCAGAGGTTGTGAGACTATCTAGCAGTTTTGTCAGGAGCATGTAGCAGTATAGAGGTGAACGCTATGTTCCAGTCTTCACTCAACACTCTTCAGTATAATGGAAGTACAATATGCAATGTCAGGTCAAATTGGAACTGGTATGTCGAATCTGATACTCTGTTAGGGTGGCTGAATTTACCAAACCTTGATGAGCGAGAATTTTTCTGTCGAACTCACGAATCTGCTCAGATTATCAAATGGAGCCCTTTATTTAATTTATACAAGGACTCGTGACACAATAGTTATACTTAGAAAAAAAAGCAGTTGTAAAAGTGACCTTCTTCTAAAGGTTGTAGTTTCAATCCTCAGTGTTGACGACTGAAGTTACAGTTACAAATTACGTAAGAATTCTTTAACAGTTATGACTGATGGAACGAGAGCATGCTACCCCCATGAGTTAAAAGTGGGTTTCATTTGAAATTCAATTCTCTACAGATTCCGGAGTTTGACAGAAAAATTCCTGAGTTCAACAAGACACCTGAAGAGGTCGGAGGTTACATCGACTTTGTAAAAATCACACTCAAGAGGAGAACAGTAGTCCAAAGTATCCAAATAATACGAATAACCAATCCTCATCTAAAAAATTCAGAAATATAAATTCATTTAATCCTTTCATGCATAGTATCAGTCCAGAGCAAATAGAAAGATTGTCATAAATTCTGATGTAACTAATAACTAATAAAACTTGTTTTCATGAGAATAAAAAGACATCAACAAATGTTTTGTCTCCATCATTACTCTTTACAGAAGTCTGTTTAACTTGAGGGCACACCATTGAAGAGCAAGTTAGATCAGGTATATAGAATGTTTCTAAAAACGCATGCATGAAATAGCCTTGTTTATCTCCCTCCCACGGCAGGAAGATGTGACACAAGGTCGGGAAAGTTGAATTTTAAAAGTCAGCACTCTAAAAGAAGAGCATTCTGGCTGACCAAAAAAATGCCTGGGCAGCCCAATCGGAATTCTCCGGTAAGGGCGCCTCAGGCGGATTAACATTCAACTACTCCTTTCTAAAAAGACCTACATCAGATCTGTTGCCAAAATCGCTAGATTATTCTGCAACTCAGGAAAGCATCTTGCTCTCGACGCAATCTTCTACCTATAAAACAACAAAACATGTCCTAAGATAGAGTACTGCTGTTATGTCTGGGAAGAAGCTCCTCATGACACCTTTCCTATCTTGACAGTGTACACTGCTGTCTTCACAATCTAGTGGGCGATGCCCTTTTTGTACTACTACTCCGCCTTTCTTACAGAAGAGACGTTGCAAGTTTATCTCTGCTCTATCATTATTTTCATAGTAGGTGCTCGACTGAGCTTCAAATTATGGACCTTTTGTAACAACTACCCATCTAGCTACAACTGTTGGAAAATATGACTACCGGAACATATAATTGTCTGGGAGGTGGAGTTACCATTGAAACAAGAGATGTCACTGTGATTATTCAGTGTTATGAAATATAAAATATTTCACAGAGAGAAAAATGTTATTGAAATGGAATAGGTATTTAGAACACTAAAATATTTACAGTGAAATATTGGAATTTTATCTTGGAACAATACTATACGGCTAACCAAAAACAATACGATTGTTATTGACGTAAGGCTGACATGGAAGAACAAGGAAATGAGCTATTGATATAGTCACGTAGTCAGTGAGAGATGCAGCAATCTGAGTTTGTCAGTTAGTCAGTTGGCTAGTGGTTGGGGGATTGAGTTGAGCCACTGACCTGTGGGCTCGGAAATGATTTGGTCCATGGCAGTTCATGGAAACATCCAATGGACCACAGCTATTGAGGACGTAGAACATTAGAGAAACGTGCAAACCTGGAAACGCCTAACATCATGGAAATAAAGATCTGTAAACTATAACTCGTTGTTTTGTGGTTTCCATTCCAAAGAAGATGCATTAATTTCAGGTGCCAACCATCAGAGGAGAGGGAAACTATAAAATAAAGTATGAGACTTATTTGATGCGAAGCAGACAAAAATATTATTCTAGGATGTTTAAAGGATTATCTAAAAAATGTTATGTGTCACGTTTGTGAACTATGTGTACGGGTGGAATGATCAAATTGTCGTCCTAGAAAGCATTATTCCATTTTCCTTTGATGAAATTTTCTTTTTTTTTTTTTTTTCTTTTTTTTTTTTTTTCAGACAATCTACTAGTTGGCCAGTTATGTACATACAAATTCCAAGAGCGATAGGAGCCTTCTATCATGTCTGAAAGTGACACCATTTTCAATAAGCAAGATCGGAGATGCACTGCTGTATAACTGATGCTCTCTACTGATCAAAGTTATTATGACAAAATTAGTCTCAAAATGCAAATCCAGATGTTTCAACACTTGCGGGCACAACTCAACAAAGTTTCTGGCCACAGTTATGGTTTTGGTGTGGTTTCATCGTGCCACCTCACTTCAGAAATTGGTTTGAAAGTCAGCACCAAAGCGTACCTGGATATACTGAAGAGTGTGGTGATCCCCTGGTGCAATCAGGTGGCTGATGGCAGATCCTGAGTGCGGCAGCAGAACTCGGCACTGGCCCAAAAGTCCAAAGAGACCCAGGCTTGGCTTCAGAAGAAATGCTAGGATTTTGTACCCTCCTTTCACTGGCCACCCCTCCTTTCCCGACCTGAACCCGCTGCCGCTGGCCTACTTCGTTTTGGTGATACATCAAGAACATCACAAACATGACCTCCCACAACACCAAAGCCAGCCTGATCACCGCCATCTGCAGAGTATTCACTGAGCTCTCGCCGGAGCTTGTAAAAAAAAAAAAAAAAAAAAAAAAAAGGTATGCGTCCAATTCTGGACTCGTAGTGAGGCAGTGATTGAGGCTGAAGGCGGTACATTGAATAGATGTCAACTCTACTACGTAATCAAGTTACCTGAAGTTTTTTTTTTCAATACAGCTCCTTTTAGTGTTGTTTTCTTTAAGGTGACAAATTTATCATTCCGCCCTGTATTTGAATATGCGTAAACACCGTACGCACCCTCTCAATGAATATTATATGTATTTGTATGTTGGCACTCGTTATATCTATGCAACATTTACTTTGACACACACATACACGCATATATATGCAAACACACTTCATATTGGAATACACACACACACATACTTCAGATCAGAACACACTCACACACACATATATACACACATGGCTATGTAACAGATCATTTACTGTGAAACGTTATATACACTAGACGACAGATCAGTTATGTACACATGTACATCTTAAAGATTTGTGTATACACACGGGTATATATATAAGAACTGTCAATAATTTCCCCCTCTCTCATTCTCCCCATCCCTCCTTCATTCTCCCCATTCTCTCTTTCATTCTCTTTCAATCTGTATCTCATTCTCTTTCAATCTTTCTCTTTCATTCTCTCCCTCATTCTCTTTCAATCTCTCCCTCATTCTCTTTCAATCTCTCCTTCATTCTCTTTCAATCTCTCCCTCATTCTCTTTCAATCTCTCCTTCATTCTCTTTCAATCTCTCCCTCATTCTCTTTCAATCTCTCCCTCATTCTCTTTCAATCTCTCCCTCATTCTCTTTCAATCTCTCCCTCATTCTCTTTCAATCTCTGCCTCATTCTCTTTCAATCTCTGCCTCATTCTCTTTCAATCTCTGCCTCATTCTCTTTCAATCTCTGCCTCATTCTCTTTCAATCTCTTTCAATTTCTCCCTCATTCTCTTTCAATTTCTCCTTCATTCTCTTTCAATTTCTCCCTCATTCTCTTTCAATTTCTCCCTCATTCTCTTTCAATTTCTCCCTCATTCTCTTTCAATCTCTGTCTCATTCTCTTTCAATCTCTGTCTCATTCTCTTTCAATCTCTGTCTCATTCTCTTTCAATCTCTGTCTCATTCTCTTTCAATCTCTGTCTCATTCTCTTTCAATCTCTGTCTCATTCTCTTTCAATCTCTTTCAATTTCTCCCTCATTCTCTTTCAATCTCTGCCTCATTCTCTTTCAATCTCTTCCTCATTCTCTTTCAATCTCTTCCTCATTCTCTTTCAATCTCTTCCTCATTCTCTTTCAATCTCTTCCTCATTCTCTTTCAATCTCTCCCTCATTCTCTTTCAATCTCTCCCTCATTCTCTTTCAATCTCTCCCTCATTCTCTTTCAATCTCTCCCTCATTCTCTTTCAATCTCTGCCTCATTCTCTTTCAATCTCTTCCTCATTCTCTTTCAATCTCTTCCTCATTCTCTTTCAATCTCTGCCTCATTCTCTTTCAATCTCTTCCTCATTCTCTTTCAATCTCTGCCTCATTCTCTTTCAATCTCTTTCAATTTCCCCCTCATTTTCTTTCAATCTCTGTCTCATTCTCTTTCAATCTCTGCCTCATTCTCTTTCAATCTTTCTCTTTCATTCTCTCTTCTAATCTCTTTCTCTTTCATTCTTTCTGATTATGTTAATCCTTAAAAACGTCCATTTCTAATTTTGTGTTTAATTCATTAAACCACTCGTCTTCTGCTACAATTGAATTGATAATGGATTCCACTCAATTTGGCTTTGCTCCTTGAAAAATCCTATTTGGCAAATTCTTAAGTTTTGGTCCTTCTTCTTTGGATAAGGTGAGGGAGTCAGGGTGAATCTTTCTAGAATATTCTTTGCTTGGTTTTGGACCCTTTTCTTTTAACAATTCCATCTAGCCTGTCTAGCCACATGTTTAGTTTTCAAGAATATGAAGGAGATTCTATTTATTTATTTATTTTATTTTATTTATTTATTTATTTTTATTTTTATTGTTTTTGATTCATTGCTCTTGGAAACTCTTGTAAACTCTTCACGAATATCCCTCCTTGCCTGTAAAGGAGTTTTTAGTATTCAAGATTGGAAATGTATTATCCGCCTGTGTGTGTATGGGGGAGGGGGTCACGGTGCAATTAGATCATCCAACCATGACAACTGCCGAAAGAATTTTAAAAATGTGTCTTTTCAAATCGAATTCCTCTCGTATAAACAATACATGAAATTAGAAAGTTGACACAAACGATAATATTACACGACGAATTACAAAAAATACAAAATTTTCTTGGCACTTCTGCATTATGCGGACCGCGGCATTGTTAGGGGGCGATAACTCCAATTTATCTAAAACATTGTATAAAAATGTATCATTACTAGGGATATGATAGCCGAATATTCGTTTCATTGTTTTGACCCTCGAGTGTGTGGTTTGCGATTGATTAACTGTGTCGGATATATACTCGAGTCACAACAATGATAAGAATATTCTGTTGTTATGGCCCTAATCATTGCATACAGTAGAATCCCGGTATACAACATTAAAAATTAGTACCAAAATACGCTAGTTTATTATCAAATAACATTATAAATAACACCGTACGGTCGGGCAAATACCGTAACCAGGGGTCGGGAAAACATCGTATTCCACATCGGAACCTAAAAAATATATATCCTAGGGTCACCGTATCCCGGGGTTTTACTGTAATTGTAAAAAAACATCAATCAGAAAGTCAGCGTAAGAAAATACAATTTATAATAAAATCATTTTTGAATTAAAGCAACATTGGATTTTTATAAAGTAACTTTTTTCTTTTGTTTTGAACAATTTAATAATTTGAATGAAAGAATTTCCCCAAAAGTATCTGTTATCGTCCTCTGTTCTTTAACCGAGAAGCGCCACCTGACGACAGTTTGGTGAAACGCAAAAAAAAAAAAATCTGCCGTCGTCCGTATAATGCAGAAAAACCTTTCTGTTTGCCTCAAAACTGAAAAAAAAATATTTTCTGAAATTAACTTTGCTTCAGCCGTTCTCTATTGAAACAGTATCTGTGGATGATCAAATATGCTCCCTTGAGTTGAGCATACTAGTGAGTGAAATAACAAGCTGCCTCTAGCGCATAATGCAATGCTCTTCGTGTACACAAATGAAGCTTCTGACGTTTGATAACGTTTTATCATTATAATTTCACTTACTTACTTAGCGTCAGCTAAATGGCATAGGGATAAAAAAAAAAGTACCGGCTGTCATTTAGGTGGTTCAGTTTCGATCCTAATTTGAGGTAGTTGTGATATGCATTTAGGAGCTGTGATACAACAAAACAGTTTGTCTGTGAATGACACACACGCACATACACACGTTATATATCGCAATCATCAGTGTAGGGAGTGACAATTTCTGCTGGTCATGTGATTCAAACACAAGCATGGTCACCTTTTGTTCCGTTTGCTAGGTCTTTATCTCAGGGAAACCAAATAATTGCCACGGGAATAAAAGGAATTAAAACCATTAAACACTGAATTCAGGCAAATACATTAGACAATCTAGAGTGTTCGAACGAGTGGAAATCGTGAATATTGCATAAATGCTTGTTGACTGCCTTTTAGTTATTATTCCGCAGACAGTGCCCATCCTTAAGTATTCTTAAAGGCGTTTTATAATTATATTTAAACAATAATTATTCTTTATACCTACAGTGTTCCCTGCTTACGCAACCATCAGTGTAGGAGGTGAGAATTCCTGCGGTCATGAGATTCGGACCTATAATATATATATAGTGTATTTAAACAGTATATTTTCATTGGGGGCGAAGATTATTAATAACGCAGACTGTTTTTGCTTTGTAAAAGTTTATTTTTTAATTTGCCGAATCATCCATTTAGTATTTAGGTCAAATCGATGAATGTACGTTCCATGGGTATCTTATTTTTGTTTTATTTCACGAATATTTTTTTTATTTTACTTATAAGCGAACACTCGGATTTCGATCAAGGAATGTGGTTGATGTAAACGTAAGTCATAAACAAAGGTAGTCTATCAAAGAGACGGAGAGAGAGAAAAGCTAGTCGACACACTTTTGTTGCCATCGCACCGACAACCACACACCGACCTGAACTCTCTCTCTCTCTCTCTCTCTCTTTCTCTCACCTGTCATGCTATCACTGTAATGTAAATAAAACTTTGTTGATTTAACAAGTTATTGCTTGATTACAACATACATATACTAGTGGAACTGATTTTGTAAAAGAGCAAACCATATATAGACGACAATATTACAATGCCATGCTAAACGTGGACAAAATTCAAAATTATGATTGCTTAACGCTAAGAATTTCGTAATGTTAGTTATTATGTTAGACACTTTTAAGTGTTGTAACCAGTTTCGAAATTCACGTTATTCATTGTAGGGTGTTTGGTTTTTATGTAAAAGGCTTCGATAGTTTTTAAACTTTTGATGCTGGTTACGTTGTGTGTTAGTTGTATGTGAACTCTTTACAACTCTTTATTTATTCTGTAATCAATGAATAGCCATTCTTCATTTTTCCTGAATTTATTTTATTCCCTTTATATATCTATTTCCTTGCCTTACTCATCTGTCCCTTATATTCAGTTTCCTCTGCCGATTTTCCTCACCTTTTCCGTATGTATTTATTTCCTATCTCTTTTCTATTTTTTTTAAATTATTTTTTTTTTAGTTTACAGGATCTTATTATCACTATTATTGTTATTATTATTAACTCACTAAGTGTATTCACACAAGCCATCGTCAAAGATTGTTATTTAAGAACAACTAGTGGTGTTCCCTGGAGTCTGAGTGACAACAAGTCTCCCCAGATTTCCAGTACTCTCCAATTATTTCGACAACCATTGCAAATTAATTTGCGTTATCGTAACAGCTGCTTGCCATTGCTTTCTCATTGGCGGCGAGCATTGGTCTTCACTGGAAGTTTGCTAGCAATAAGCCTCCCCAGTGTCCTGGTCTTCTTTGCACATCTCCAGTGGAGGTCTGACTAGTGCTTTCTCTCCTCGGTCCCCCCTCACCTTGATCCTCACTATTTGGTTTGGTGCCTGTTTATGGTGACACTCACAGGAAAAAAAGGTGGGCGCGGTTTCTTCATTTGTACAGTTTCAGTTTTCATGTGATGTTATTTTGTGTTTTGCATCTGTAGCCTTTTCTGTGTCCAGTTTGTGTTTAGTTTATGTGTTGTGTTAGTCTCCACATTCAAGTGTTTTCCTTAATATTTCTGCAGTTTTCATTATTAAAATTCGTTGTATTTTCTCGGTCATTCCTCTTATTCCTATATCTCCCATATTTTTAAAAAGTTCTTTCGTATCGTTCCTAAAGCTGCTGCTGATGTTATTATTATTATTGTTATTATTGTTTTGTTTTTTGTTTTGTTTTGTTTTTTATTTATTTATTTTTTTTTTTTGTATTTTTACGTTCTTACTGTTATTTTCATTCTTAAATTCTGTTTTTATTTTACTATATCCCGCCGTAATCAAACTTATTTCTTTATTTATTCATTCATTTTCTTTTTCTTTTACTAATTATTTTATCTTTTATTTTAATTATAATATTTATTTTATTTTAATTTATTTTAATTATATATCTAATTATTTCACGCTCATTTGACCCTAATTAGCAAACTCTCTAACCTTATACCATACTTCTAATTGCCAATGTGTGAAAATCCCATTCTGGTTTATTGTAGCGGAACTGAACAACATTTCGTTGCTTCTACTGCGGTTACAAAATAGGATGTACACAAGAACCACCATCATTTGAATCCGGAATCCGTCCAGTATAAAGAAAAGATGGATTTTATTTATTTATTTGCACACAAAACGGTATTTGCCAATTTAAAAGCATCAATTTCAACTCTTCACTTATATACAGTCCCACCATTATTTCAATAATTCCTTGGCTCTTCTTCGCATCTCCCTCTACTGTATACCTTCTAATATTTAATTCTGAATGCGCCTTTTGTTAGACATCACATTCCTTATTTGTTAAGTAACACTCTCTCACTTTTGTGATGAGAAGCACTAGGCTTGGAAATGAGTACGCTCTCATTAATGTATCTTCCTTATTGAATTGATAATTAAATCTATATACACCAGTATATATTTTTGTATTGTCGATATTTTCTTCTTGTACCTAAGCTCCACCTTAGGTATTGAGTTTTTTTTTAATGTCTCAATAAGTTTCTATTTAAAGAATCCATCAACACTTCTTTGATCCCCTCATTACACACACACACACATATACATATATATATATATATATATATATATATGTATATATATATATATAAATATAAATTTATCCCATATTTTTAAGGTAAATAAGATTTAATTTCTTACTAGAGTATCGCTTCTTCTAATATGATCTCTATAGTATGATTTTTATTATATTTTAATTTCTATAATTTTCTTTTTTTATTGGTCCCCCCCGACAAAAGGAAGGAGGACCTGTAAATTCACTCTTGTTCGTTCGTCTGTTCGTCCGCCGCACTTTTCTCAATAACGGCGCCTTGAAATATTTTGAAATTTTACACAAACATTAAACATTATATTAGTAAAACAGTAACAGAACAGATTTTCCAGGAAAACTCTGGTTGTCCCCTTAGGGAGAGCCTTTCAGGTTAAAATGGCTAAAATTGACATTTTTGTGCTTATTAAAAATTGGATTTTTATAAAACTTTCTGAAAAGTTGTAACTGATTGCTATATAATTTTGTTTGTCTATACTTCACGATAACTCTTGGCTCATTTCGGGCTAATAAAAACACTCCATTTTTGGGACTATTTTACCATATTTGTCCAAATTTTTCTGTGTATGTCTATTTAGTGCTGAACTCAAATTTAAATATGTTAAGCCCTTGGGACTTTGGGGGGTTAAATGGGGGTGGGGAAAGCAAATGACGGACCTAATCATTTCTTCTTTTTTTATTGCATGGTGTAGAACTCAAATTTATGTATGTTAAGGCCTAAAACTGCACCGTTTGTTCATTTTCACCAGTAGTTGACGTTCCCTGGGGACTTTTGGGGGCTAAATGGCGTGGGAGTGGGTAAATGCTGAACTTAGTCATTTTTTATGCCTCGTTTGCTGTGCACTCAAGGGGGACCATGCGTGGTTCACTTGTTTTTATTGTTAAACTGCTTTACATGGGTTCTAATATACAAGGTTGTTTAAAGGAACAACCAACACGATAGTAGAATGAATGAATAAAGATTGGCGCTTATGTCAACGGATCATTAAATCTAAGGGAGATAACCAGCAAAGACATAGCAAAAATAAGCATATTTTACAAGATATAATTTGGGATGCTGAAATAATCAGTGGAGCAATGAAAAAATGTTAAATGAAAAGAAAAATATGATTACACGAAAACTATACCAGGAAAACTCCACAACAAATAATTTAATAAACTTGTTTGAAACGATAATAATTAATCAAAAACAAAAATTAAATGAACTTGTTATAATAAACGAATATAACAAAACTTTTTTGAAGGAGACTTTGAAGTATTTAAACGGTCATTTTTTTATTTTTATTTTCGTTTAAAAAAAAATAAATTGACGGTTTAAACCCTTCAAAAATATTCTTCAAAAACGTTTTCTATTTTCGTTGTTTTGTGTACCTTAATCATTATACGCCCCAAATTATACCTTGCAAAATGAAACTACAGAATAGTAAAAAAAGAAAAAAAAAAAAAAAAAAAAGAAAATTTAACTTAATCATAGCCAGAAATTGACGGTTTAAATACTTCAAAATCTCCTTCAAAAAAGTTGTAATCATCCTGATGCTGATTGGTTACCTAAAATAAAGAAAAACAAATTTATTTTTTTATTTTTTATTTTCTTAAAATAAAATTATAACAACGGTTTAAATACTTCAAAATCTCCTTTAAAAAAAAAAAAAGTATCGTTATTTTCGTTAATTAACAAGCTTATTGAATTTTTGTTGTGGATTAATTAACATCGTTACATTGTAACAGTTTACTTTTGTTTTGTGTGCGTTAATTAATAATTTCATTTTTTTTTTAAGTTCGTTGATTGACTTCGATAACTTGTTTCCTTTTCGAAAACTGTTTCAGCAATTTCCGGAACTCGACTACAGTGATCGTGTAATCATTTTTTTTTTTTTGTCTTTTTTTAATTATTTCATTGTTCTGATTATTTCAGCGTCCCAAATTATATCTTACAAAATATGCTAATTTTTGCTATGTCTATGCTGGTTATCTCCCTTAGATTTAATGATCTGTTGACATAAGCTCCGAAAAATTTATTCCAATGGAATAGAGAGTATCTATATCTTAATGCTGTAGTACTCTTAACGTACGTACGTGTGTCACGGTTTCCAGATAATCAGTCAAGATATCCTATTTATTAAAAAAGACAATAGAAAGTGATAACATATTACAAACATTAAATTATTAGTATATAGATAGCCTGATTTTATGTTCGTACTATGTTATAACCAGGGCTGTGACAACAGCATATTCTTTTCATTCTTTTGACTCTCAAGTATATATCCAACACAGTAAGACACAGTCAATCAACCGAGAACCACATCAGTCTATATAAAAACATAAGATATTAACGGATATATACTCAAGAGTTAAAACTATGGAAAGAATATGCTGTTGTCACAGCTCTAGTTATCACCTTTTATCCTCCTTTTTAATGAATAGGATCTCCAAATAACCAAAGACACAAAGTAAAAAGAAAATTAATAAAAAAAAAATGATGTTGCGTTTGGGCAATATGTGAAACTAAAATATATATTCTTGGTCTTCTGGCTATGATCCAAGGGTAGTATCTGTTTTGTCTAAAGATGGTATAATGATATTGCGGAGTTTCCGTTCACACTGAGTGTCCATGTAATGGGAATATGTCACACACCTTATAAAGATATTGGAGATAAACCGTAATAACTAGATATATTCTGACACTACATTAACCAGATTACTTAGATAAATACATTTATAGTTTTAACAGAAAGGGCTACAATAATATTGCAGGGTCTCCATTCGTGCTGAACGTCCACAGAATGCCCAGAAGCAATATATTACATATGAAAGATGTCGCTGTGAAATTTCCACAGGTCCTGCTAGTAATAATGAATACAGAGCGATTTATAAGACCTTGCTAATCTCTGAAGCAAGGTATCACCAAATCCACATAGTAAAAACAAAGTGGAATGTAATATATTTTATTATAACAAAAAAATATTAAATAAATTGAGATGTTTTTCCTTTTCATAGATGTCTAGTGCAAATCAAGGCAATAATTCTATTGTAAAAAAAAAACTCCTATACAAAACCTAATCAAATCTGTTGCCAAGATCACTGAAAAAATGGTTGGATCACTCTATCGCTCCAGAAGGTATCTCATTGTCGATGCAATCCTATCTGTATAAAAACCAAGTACGTCCTAAAATTGAGTATTGTTACCATATCTGGGCAGGAACTGTTCGGCACATCCTATCCAGCCTTGATAGAGTTCAGAACCGGTTTCAAAACCTAGTAGGTGATGCCCTTTTCTCTTCCCTGCAGAAGAGACGTTGCGAGTCTGTCTCTGCTTTATCGTTATTTTCATGGCAAGTTCTTGACTGAACTCCAATCTATAGTAACCTCTTGCCAAACTTTCACTCTACTAGCTACAACCCCTATATACGATTTCCCCTACTCTATATATGTGCCTAAATCTAAATGCAGATTCCATGAACAAAGCTTCTTTCCCAGAACTGCCCACATGTGGAACACTGTTCTGCTGGCCTGCCTCCCGGTTGAATACAACCTAGTAGCCTTCAAATCCAATGTAAACAAGTTTTTTTTGAGTCGTCCCAATAAATAATCAAATTCTACCCAATTTACATTATTAACGATTACTACACTACTACCTTACATTCATTAATCCTTATCCTCGAGTGGCCTTCGGGCATTGATAAGTGGTGACACCCAAGTGAAAAAATTTAAAAAAATGAATACCCAATTAGATTCATGATAGAATTTTCCTTGGAAAGTTATTTTTAATTCTGAGATAAGATCTTGCTTTTTATTTTTATTTTTTTTAAATTACCTTTCAAGAATGAAAGAAGAAAGGTTTGTTTCAATAGTGATTATTGCTCCAAGTGGTGGGCAGAGATTATGAAGACATAACTAAACTCGGAAGCAAGTTAGTGGATGCGGTATAGGGCTTTGTTTGTCCAATGAGCTCTCTGAACAGACAGGGAGCTACATTTTAAACTTAGTTAAGATATATCATTAGATTCAGCTTCTAAAAATCCTTTTTTATGACATTTTCTTTAAATATGAGAACTGAAGTTACATTTTTATTGCATTTTCACCACCACCCCTTCTCCTCCAAAAAAAAAAGGCACAGTGCCACTTTGATGTAGGGATAAGATATCTGTTTACATTATTCTTGAACTTCTGCGTGTCTTTTTTTTACATGGAAGTCACTACTTATCAAGGCCCGAAGGTCACTAGGGGATAAGGGTTATTGCGTGTACAGTAATCAATGGGACAATATCGTAGTAACCGTTAGTAATGGAGATCTGATAAAGTGTCTTACTTAGGGGGGGGCGGTTTATCAGAAACTTGTTTATGTTGGACTTGAAGATATCCAAGCTGCAGTCAGGTGGGAAACAGGCAAAGGGAAGAGAGTTCCACAGGCACATGTCAGTACAGTCAGGGAAGTAAGAGTTTGGAAGAGAATTCGAAAGTCCAGCAGTTCTGGGAAAGAAACTATGGGGATCTCTACTGTGTAGAGGTGGGATTTTGCTGCTTGTCGGGGGGGAGTACAACAGCTTGTAGTTCGTTAAAGCATGTACCATGAAAATAATTGTAAAACAGTGGGTTTATCACATCGTCTGCATAATCAAGAGCCACTGAGAAGAGCATTAATGTCCCTCTTGAAGAACAAGTAAACAGAAATGCAATTCTTCAATTAATTACGCCACTAGACTATTCTATTCTGATTCCATCCTTGTTATAATTTACCAATACTTTAATGATCCTAATCCATTGGAGTGTATCCAAGCATATTGTGAAAATCCATAATGCATAAATAGGATCGCAGAGCATATTTATCTCTGGCAAATAATCAAATATTATTCTGTCGCTTTTGTCTGTGATTGCCTAGCAACCAAAGTCGTGTTTTCAAGATGAATTTTCTTGGAAATTTTTAATGAACTCTTCAATTTAAAAAGCTTCGTAAACAAAAACATTTTTTTTTTTTGTATTTATGTTGAGTCGGGTGTTTCTTGTTTTCCAATTATTTTATCCTTAAAATCTGGAAACTTTTGTAAAGTTTTTTTTTCTTTTAATACGAGAGAGCATGGGTGTGTAGGCACCTTAATTAGTTTTGGAAATTTATGGATTATTTTAATTGGTTAATTAAATAATAAAATCATAAAATTACAGAAGAAAAGAAAGAAGAATGAGTGGCATGCGTATGTGAGAGAGAGAGAGAGAGAGAGAGGGGGGATAAGAGGGAAGGAATAATGGAATGAAGAAGATATATTTGTACAAGTTGAGTGGGGGGTGGGGAATAAAATTGAAAAATTAATGAAAGCTAGAAGCATAACAAAATTGACAAAAGAAGAAAATAAATTAACTTATCATTATAGAAATTTCATACCTATGTATTTGTAACAAAAATTTGGAATACTAGTTGGCTGCCCGGTTGTAAAATACGCCTAAATATTATATTTTAAATAATGCAGATCATTATAAACAGAAATACCATAGGTATTTAACGTAGCGTTAAATTTCTTTTTAAAATAAAGTGAAAACAAAATAAAAACGGAGAGAAACTGGAACCTGTGTATGTGAGTATTATGTGTACTTCTTGTTAGTAAAAAAATACTCGAGCTGAGATCGAACCTAAAGACAGTGAGTAAAGTACGATAACCATTAGACTAGCTTCGCACGATCTTCAAAAAGTGTTTTCAAACCTACTTGTTTAGTTGTCATGTTTCACGACCACGCATGTGCAGTCGTGAAACAGTTGACAAAGAGATAAGAATCCGGTGACTCCCAAGTACCAATTATTTTCACTTTGACCCCTTAGCAGCTTTTTTTAAAAACTTTTTTACAGGATGAAAACCGATTAAAGTTTTCCACATATTTGAATACCTTTATATACCAAATTTCAAATCTGTAAATCAAAAATTCGTTGAATATATGTTGAGAAGTGTCCTCACGCACACATACACATTTATAGATATATAGATTACTTGAGTGCCAGCCATTTTTTTTATTATTGATGGTCTATTTTTCCCTTGTTGTTTTCACTTAAATAATATTCCAAGTTTTAGTTTCAATTTCATGGACACAAAATCTTAATTACAATAAGATGGGTGTTATTTGTTTGTTTTCTAATTATTTGACTCTTAAATTCTGGAAGTTAAAAAAAAAATAGATAAAAGGCGAGGGCATGAAAAATGGAAAAGAGAATTGTACAAATTTGGTGGAAAAAGTAAAATTACAAATGGCTATAAGCAAAAAGAATAAAAATCCTTCACTCACCCTTATAGGATGAAAAAATTAGAAAAACAAAGACAGAAACTTAGTTATAATGGATATTTTATTATGACTGTAGGTGTACGAGAAAATTTTGGATACTATTTAAGCAATAATATTATTAGTAAGGACAAAACAAGTACTTTAAAAACAGAGATGCATATCATAGCTTTAGGAGCATGTGACCCCATTCCCCAAGGATAAAAAGTTAAGAACTACTGTTAAACAAAGTCACCAAAAGGAATTCAAAGGTGACTTCGTAATATCGGGTCTCATTGCAGTATTCCATTCCAAATCATTGACATGATGTTCCACTGCATAATATAAAACGTGTTTAAAAAGAAATAGAAGCAGATGGTAACAAAAAGAAGCAAACAAATTTCGATAGAAATAATTAAACAGAAAAAAGCAAAACATGGATTATGAATTCATTTTATGAATAACAATTTTTTCTAAAACATCAGTTTAAACATTCAAAATAATCATTACCCAAAAGCAATTTAAATGAAAAATGTCAGATTTTTTTTTTTTTTTTTTTTTTTTTTTTTTTTTTTAGGAAGTTATCTGCCGGAATGGTGTTAGTTTTTAAATGTCCTTTATTCATATAATCGAGCATAATATAATTCTTTTGTGAGATTCTAAAAGTTTGACCTAAATAGAATTTAAGTTGATACATCAAACTTTGATTTTGACGATAGTCATCTGTTATTGTTATACAACGTCAGTGGAGCTATAATTTACTACAGTTTATTTAAAAAATGAAATAAACTCTGCCTAGATAACATGTTTCAATTAATAAGGGGAATAACTCTTATTTTAATTCAAAAATATAACAAATTGCTTGCCTTATAACTAGGTTATTTCTTATTCTATAAAACTTTTTTAAAATGTACAAACAAATAAAAGTTAACAATTAAAATTCCGGATGACGCTGGGCAAATGCAGCATACGAAAATGCTATTTTTACATCTCCAACACATTTGAAAATAATTTCTGACGAGGACGCTTCACAGAACGTCTGAAACGTGTTAAAACGATTTCAATGATTTAAAAACATTATTACAATGATCTGAACATAATTCTCAATGAAAAACCAAGACACGGAATAATAAAATAATGTTAACAAATACACATTGTTGGTGACTACCCCCTTATTCAAATATATATATATATATATATATATATATAAGAACAAGTAGGTGATAAAACATGGTAAAAAACACTTTGAAAAAGAGTTAAAAAGTTAAAAACATATTTAATTTTAAAAAGGAAGCACAACATATATATGTATAATAAATTCCACAGTCAAACAACGTCGCAGCCATGACAGTCAACGAACGGAAGTCCAAGACTCGAGTTTTGCCCTCATTTGGGCTCATCAGTTAGACAATCCGAACTTAGGATGCGAAACCCGAGCCTCTTGCATGCGAGGCAAGCACTCTACCAACTGAGCAAACGCCCCGCACACAAGAAAAAAAAGAATGTGTGTGTGTGTATATATATATATAATATATATATATATATATATATATATATATATATATATATATATATATATAAGAGAGAGAGAGAGAGCTTTTGTGAGTAAAAAAATAAAAAAAAGAATCGGAACTTCTATTCCACTTTTAAATTTTTTTATTAGCTTTAAACGTTCAAGTTTGAATCATCTGAAGCTTTTTTCCCGCCATTGAAATTATAGATCAGAGGTTGAAGTTCAACTCTTATAAGAAGAATCAAGTATTACAATTCGCAGGTTGAATACTGAATACGATATAAATGTTCCACTACAAAATACATGTTTGTTCGTTATTTCTATTTTTTTTTCACTCAATATCAACAATCGGATTTACCATGGAATGAGCTGTTTTATTTCTCTAAGACAGTAATCTCCAACCCTCACGCTATGGTACACTGATGTGTTGCGATAATGTTATAGGTGGGGAAAAAGATTCCATATCGTTATAACCGGAGTTGTTAGCATTGATAAATACTAATTCGTACATCATTACTTACCTTATATTGATGTTTAAACAATAGAAAGAGAAAATACAATTTTATAATAGCCGTTTGTCTAAATTGTTCGATATTTTTAATTTTCCATAAAAATAAGCATTGGTAAGCGTTGTTATGTATTATATCATCTATGTAGATTTTTTGTAAGTATTTCTTATCTAATACTAGCAGGGGGTACCTGGCATTGCCGGTTGTAAAATACGCTTAAATATAACATTGTAATTTATGCAGATTTCGTATATATTATTATAGTTAATTTTCTATTGATTATTACATATAGCAGTATATAGTAGTAATTACGAAAGTAAAAAAAATGTCTTTAGTGCTATCAGCTAGAATCGAAACCAAAACTTATCAGACTCCAGCCTGAGTCGTTACCGTTTAAACTATCGTCAGTTAAATAAGAAATTAAAAAAAAAATGAACCAACCTCATCGTATAAATATATATATATATATATATATATATATATATGCATCTATGCAAGATAATTTCAAGTCGATTTATGCCTGCTAAGTTCCACTTTCTTTCTTTTTTTTTTTTACATCGTAGCAACTATTTTAACCACGTTAAGACCCATAAAAACGGTCCATAAAAAATGCAATCATTCGAACTGCATAGCGCCGCTCTACGACCTTTCGTTTTGATGGAGATGCAGTTTAAAAAAGAAAATGGAGACAGACAGTTAGTTTTATAAGTGAGATTTAGGTTTTGTAAATTAAGGTTGTAATTGAAAAAAAAATGATTGAATAAGATAAAAATGCTGTTTGATATATTATTTTGTTCAATGTTAAACTCAATTCACCCTTAATTATGAACAATTTTTTTTAAAGAAAATATGATGATGACAATAATAATTCTATAACTTTATTACAAAAAGCAAAAGTTTACCGGTTGCATACTGATAATTCCTCTAAATTTTAATTTCATTGAATTAGAAATACACACATTCCTTCTCCATTGTGTACTATGTGCAACTAAACATTGTCTAATGAAGTAAGTTTCAAATTAGATGAAAAGACAGCTAATCCTCGTAATCTTCAACTTAAACTTTATTTTATTGCAAAAATGGCTTCATGAGTAGAAAATATTAAGTTTTTTTATGATAGGTGTACTGTGAGAATTCAAAGGGTTCAATAGCATTTGGAAACCACCGATCTTAGAAGACGATGATTTGATGAACCTTGTAAATCGAATCAACAAATCTTTGGCCTTTCTGTTGACTTTTATAGGCGACAAAATGTCACTAAACAAGACGTTGAATTCTTCTCTATTAAATTCTATTCTAACAAAAGCCGACTTTGACCAAGTAAATGCGTTGGATAATTCAAGCATATAGAAGTTTGCTCTGTCAGTAAGCTTGTGCTGGAATCGCTGAAGCATGGTGTAGTTATTTGTGAAATGTTGCACACAAAGAAGAGATGACCTTTTGAAAAGTTTGCGAATGCTACGCATGACATACATAAATCCGGGAGCAGGAAAACTGAGAAAAGCAACAGGTGTAAAGATAATTTTGATTAGTAAACTACCTGAAGATTTATTTGTAATCATCCACTGAGGAACTAAAAAAAAGTTATCTTGTTGGATATTTCATGTTGCACCTAGATAGCAATGCATCTAGTAAATCGTTATTCAATTCTAATAAGTGAGTTCTTCCTTACGGCATGTTCTTTATACTAAAAAAAGATGTCATTTGCTCAATTTTCTTTCAAATGGTAATTATTTGACAAATAAGATTATTACAATGGAGCCAATTTAAATATTGACCAAAATGGCACAAAATGTAAGGCAGATAATTCGTATCAATGTTATAAGTTATCTCCCTTACATTTTGAGATTTTTTTAAATCTCTTCATGAGTCACACATTATTTTCTTTATTTAAAAAATAAATTAAAATGAATCACGAGCTGTGTTGTGTAAATAATAAAGACAAATTCATTTGAATATAATTGTTTCCATAAATATATGTGCATTTAATTTTGGATTACAGTAAATATAAGGAATATTAATACTTTCAGATTCTGTGATGGTTTCTTACATAATGTGTAGTTTAAAATTTGCTTTCAGCAGCTTCGTAACTCTCGTTTCCTGTATTCTTTCCTTCAGTCTTCATATTCCATGAACGATGTTTCTGAGAAAGGGAGAATAATTGCTATGTTCTTGGTCGGAATATATCCACCTAATATTTATTATTGGCCAATTTGGACTTTGAAATAGTTGGTTATTAACTCTTTATATCAAGTGGTTTCATGCCTCATTTGGAACAATTTCCATTTTAAAAAAAACAAAATAAATAAAAAACTATTTCTCCAATCACAATTCAAAAGATTATAACATAACCTTCATAAATCAGCTCTCTTTTCAGATCTTCATATTTCTGTCTTGTATTGATATTGTTTTTTCTATCCGGCTTTTAAAAGGCATTATTAGTTCAATCAAGATGAGTCTTTTTCTTGTTATTGACGATAGAACAATGTCTAGTCGTTGCTCTTTTTCTCTTATAATTTTATAGTGATTATTGTGCCAGCCAGGGAGATTCCAAGATTATTTTGGCCAGGTACTAGTAATAGGCCAGTTATATGCGTTGAGCCAATCCACATTTTTTTCTCCATCAGTAGAAAAAAACTTGTGGCTTATGTTAGCTGCTTCAGGCTTCATGTGATTTTTTTATTGTTGTGGTCAGAATACCCTGTTGTGCTGTCACGTATATTGACCGTTAGCAACGGCCACTCTACAGGAACTAAGATTATGTTCCATAGTATGTGTTTTTTCTTTGCACAAAGGACAGATTGAATCATCCCCCTCTTCTTCCATTTGGCAAGGTTAGTTATTGAAAGAAGCACATCATAAGTTGGGCATATTATAAAGCACCACCTCAGTAATGGATCTTTACATAGTTGTCTTCCAGTTTGCCCATAGTCTATGCAGTAATTGTTGAATGCCTTTTACGAACCTTTTGCTTTCCTCCTTGCTCTTTATTTCCTGGATGACCAGATCTTGGTGATCTTTGGCTGAAGCCATAGACAATCTTTGCATGCTTGTCATTTCCAGCCCAGAGCTTCCTGTCCGAATGAGCTAGGTTTCACTAGCCTCAATTATAGCATCTCGAACTTTCCATTTTAAGAAAGGGTTGTACTGTTTTTACCACTGTTCTTGGAATTGTCCCGCATCATTTAGAGCCTGCCTTTTCCAGCTTTAAAATTCTCTGCAATAGACTTAAGTGGTGATTTTAGTTTAGCTTGTGTGCTTTATAGTGTTATGTTTTATAATCCTGTTAGCAAACGCAGCAATTTTCTTGTATATCTACTGATTTTTGCTTCTACTGCCTCAGCTGTGCTCATAGTTACTCATATACGAGGAGAAGCCATAAAAGAATTGGGATGAGCATGTGTTGAAGACACCATACCTTGTATTTACCTTAAAGTGGACAGCGCCCGATTGTCTTTACACCATCATCAACGGTTTTGATTGTAATTTTAACCTGTTTGGAGTCTTTCAAGGCGTTATCGTAAAATCTTCCCACGCTTTTTATCGGTTCTTCTGAGAGAGTAAGGATTTTCTTACCACCCACTGCAAAGCCGATATCCTTATGTACTTTCCCCTTCTTGGAGGAAAGGCTTTTGGACTTCTTAGGCTTGATGATTCTAGACCAAACCATAATTTCATCCGTTATATTGAGTAACTTGCAGGTCTCAGCCTATTTTGATGTGAGGATTGCGGTAATGGCCATGAAAGAGATTTTGCATTCCAACCATTCCAGTATGGTTTGCATTATCTTCTGCTGTTTTGAGAATAGTCTGCATCACTAAAACAAAAAGTATAGTTGACACTCTACATCCCATTGCACCTCGAGTCTCATCCAGTTTATAGTGTGGGCATTTGTGGTAAACAGCATATGAAACACATTAAAATATGTTACAAAGATTTTGCATATATATGTGGTGCATCTGAAGGGATAATTCATCATTTGATGAGGCACAGATCCATATGCATTAGCTAAATCGAGCCATATAACCTCCAAGTCAGTCTTGTTGGTTTTTGCTCTTTGGATAGCCTCCCATATCATGCTCTGGACAATTTACTATTGCATAGATGCTATTTTTCTGCACCGAAATAACGATTTATACGTTTGGTAGTAGGTATTTTGTTATTCTTGAAGTTATTACTGCAAAAAATATTTTTCTTTTTACATTAAGTAGTAAGATTGGCCGAAATTTATTTATACCTTCTGAGTTTTGTTCCTTGGATATGTACACACCATCTGCTTTCATCCACTGGCAACTGACAATACGGGCTTTTTCATGCTAATCAAGTTTATACAGTGCAGGTTTATTTCTGGCGTTTTTTTTCCTCTTTGTGCATTATTATGTTCATGTTGAATTTCTTATGAGGGATTTCTGATCATATCACTCTACTATTTTGTTCTAGTGGGATGTATCGGTTGTGGTCTGAGTATGTGTGCCTTAAATGAGTTTCTAAGATGTACTGTTTCCTTTTTATTACTCTTGATTTTGGTTGGTCAAAAGATTTCTGGTATATTTATATGGTTCTTGAATGAACCGCTTCCCCCTGTCATTTTTTTCTTGACATGTTAAGAGCGGTTTATCTTTGAGATCTTTCCAGATCTTTAATATACTGTCTTTCTGATCAGGATTTGAAAAACAAAGCTGTCGTTTCAAATGTCTCTTCTTATTCATTAGATCTGTCATCTCTCGTTGTCGTCTGTTTTTCTTGACTGCCAGTTAAGTTGATTTCCCCTTCTCACCATAGAATGCAATGCAA
This sequence comes from Euprymna scolopes, assembly GCF_053919585.1. NCBI lineage: Eukaryota > Metazoa > Mollusca > Cephalopoda > Sepiida > Sepiolidae > Euprymna > Euprymna scolopes. The sequence continues at coordinate 35,317,461 of NC_136487.1, forward strand.
ATCTAATATATAAAAGGCTATATGTCTGTTTCAATATTTTCAAACTCTATCTCTACCGAAACTAAAAGTTGCAAAGCAATGCTAGGGGGTCTCAAATGATTGGATTTTTTATGGACCATTCTTTTATGGCTCTTTAACCGGTTAAAATAGATTTAAGGGCTCGAAATTGAAAAAAAATCGTTATACATTTTGTACATTCGTCTTAATTTTTAATCAGTTCATATGCATGTCATGTTGGTACAGTGGTAACGTCACCAGCTTTCAATGCTACAGTTTTGCTTTCAGTTTCGATTCTAGCTGATGGCACCCAATACTTTTTTATTTTACTTTTGAAATCACAACTCCATAATAAGATTTACGAAATCTGAGCAAATTAAAATATCATATTTAAGCATATTTTACACCCGAGCAAAGCCAGGATCTCCCTACCCCACCCCGCTAGACTAATTTCATAAATTCACTATGTCTGTCTCCATATTTTCAAACTCTATCTCTTCCGAAACTAAAAATCGCAGAGCGGGGTTAGGGGGGCCTCAGATGATTGTTTTTTTTACGAACCGTTTTTATGGGTCTTTAGCCAGTGAAAATAGTTTTAAGGGGGTCAAAAAAGGGTTAAAATTGAAAAAAATATCTTTTAACATTTTGTACATTCATCTTAGTTTATTTTAATCAATTTATGTGTCTGTCACGTTGGTACAATGGTAACGTCACCAGCTTTGAATGGTACAGGTTTGCTTTCGGGTTCGATTTTAGCTGATGGCACCAAAATACTTTTTTTTTACTTTTGAAATCACTACTCTATAATAATATATACGAAATCTGGGCAAATTAAAATATCATATTTAAGCGTCTTTAACGACCGGGCAAAGTCGAACGCCCCCCCCATTAGTTTGAAATATAACATGATTGCATTCTTTTAACCGTTAATCGTACTTCTTTTTACCTAGCTGTTTATGTAGTGCATTGCTTATTGTATGTGCAAGCATGCACCATTCCCCTGAACTGCTTGCAGGTGGAGGCGAGTTTCAACTCCTCCATTGACCCAGTTGCTTAGATATCCTCGGCACAGTGGCTTGCGTCCTGACCTAGGGTTTCCGATGTCTTATCTAAAATATCGGAGCGCTGCATGTGAGTCACTGGAGAAGTAGCACTTCCTGTTTTGCTTCAGTGAATCTTCATTTTTTGGAATTAAATATCTCTGCAAACGTATGAGAATTCTACATCTTCTTTAATCTTAATCCGTTCATATGTCGGTGGTATTCCAATAGTTTCTTTTTAATCCATCATCATCCCGTCCATTCAGGGGATCTTGAGGACGTTTTTCTGTATTCGTGTCTGTAGCGTATGTTATGCCAACTAAAGGTTGCTGGTTCGACGAGTTTATTTGGTTTTTCTCAACATCCCCTGTCTTTCCAGGTGTCGCTGGTATGTTCCGAATCGCCATTCAGTCTAATCTTGAAAGTCCCCGAACTATGGAATAAAATTTGCTACTGGAACATTAGCAGAAACTCGCCATGAAGCAAGCGTACGACAGAAGATATTATTTTGAAAAAAAAAAACAACAGCTTATCTTGAAGGCTTCTATATACGCATGTTTTTTCAGCTGTTTTCACATGTAAAGTCTTTTATTTCTGCTTCCAGTTAATGCCGGGTCATCGAGAGAACGTTGGCCGTTTACAGGCCTTCATCTTAGTTAATTCATTTGTAGTTTTGTATCTAATCCTGTTTGTCTTTTTTTTTCACTTGTGGGGTATCTCATTTCAGCTTTCGGATAATGTCGGATCATCTAAAGAGAATACACACCGTTTATAACTTCTTCATATAGCTTTTTCACGTATCAACCCCCCTCCCCTCACTAATGCAAGGCCCATTATCTGAATTGCATTTAAATGAAATGCTCAATACAATAAAAACTAGATTTTAATAATTTAGCATTTCCAGTTTAAATGTTCAAAGGCTACTTCTAAAATATTCATTAAATTAAGACACATTCATGTTTTAGTTTCTTGTTTCTGTTTTTTTGTTTTTTTACAAAGGAGTTACGACCTATCAAGGGCTTGAGGTCACTCGAGGATAAAGGTTAATATGTGCATTGTAGTCATTAGGTCAGTAACGTAGTAATCGTTTATGGTGGAAATTTGGTATAATTAAATTTACAAGGACAGTTCAATAAGAACTTGTTTACGTTGGACTAAGATGACGATATTGTAGTCAGCTGGAAAGCAGACCAACGGAACAGTTCCACAGGTGTGGAATGAACAAGTGAAATAAAGAAATAAATTTAAAAATTTACAATAAGTAATAAATAAAATAAAAGTATAAATAATTAAATAAATCTACTCACAGAAATGACTTACTATAATATATATGTATATATATATATATATATATATATATATAAATTTATAGTTTTTTTTATATTTCATTCAGAAAAATATAATTTTTCAAAACAAAATTTTATTATTTGAACAAAGAATACAATATTCAAAGTAATTTCCTTAATCCATTGATTTTCGATGTAGCTCTTTGTGTCGTGGTTAAGATCATCAATTAAACCTTTGTCTGTCTATCCGCTCCATTTTTTTCTTAAACTACTGGGCAGATTTGGCTGCAATTTTGTATAAACCTTTTTTATAAGATGCAGTGAATTAAGTATTATGGTATCCATGCGATCCGCAGTTAAGGATAAATAGGGGTTAGTTTCTAATGTAAAAATACACATAAATATGACTTTCTTTAACCATTAATTTTGCATAAAACATTTGAATTCAATGTCAAGTAGTAATTATTTTAAATAAATGTTATCATATCGAGGTATATTATTCTTTTGTAAGTGATATGAAATAACAATAGCAAATCAAAATTGGCTAATCAGAACCAAACTTTAATTTATAAACTTAAATGCTGTTTTGGTCCGGCTTTAAAAATCCGGTCCACATAATTTTATAGATGAGTTATATCAATAAAGATGATTTCTTTTAATTCTAAAATACGTTTTTTCAAAAGAAAACAAATTATATTTTATTGTTTTACATCCATGCCTATCAGTAACCCTAATGAAACTATGTCATCAGTTTATTTTATCTTTTGAAATAGATGTTGTTCTATGGATGTTCAGCATCAGTGGGGATATTATTGTAGCTCTTTTGTTAAAACTGCAAAAGTATTTGTCCAAGCTAGCAGGGACACCAGGTGTAGCCCGGTCGTAAAATAAACTTAAATATGATATTTTAATTTCAGCAGATTTCATATATATTATTATACTCAATTTTCTATCGATTCTTATATATTATATAAAGTTGTGATTTCAAAAATAAAAAATATATATACATATGACTTGGGTGAATCAGCTTGAATCAAACCCGAAACCAAAACTTATGAGGAATTTTTGGTAAAATTATTCATTACAAGAACTGGAATGTAATCACAATTAAACGACATTCACTCGGAACAAAAATGATGTAACTGACACAAAATAATACACTTTATCGTATTAATATATAGATGAATGATGTTTTGCGTTTTTGTTTTGTTTAGTTTTTTGTGTGTGTGTGCTGTTGGATATCTGTGAATTTTTCATTTTCTAATTTCACTAAGAAAGAAAACGAGTTTTGACATTTTTAAAGATCTTATTCCTAGCATATTGAAATATATTATTGTTACATAGCGAGAGGGGGGAAGATTCAAACGGATGATACATAATATAAAGTGGTTTCGAAATGGCACCAACTGTTATATTGTATACTGGAGTGTATATAACCATCGTAGCCGTATAGCGAGCGTATATATGTTTGTCTTATATATATATATATGTGTGTGTTTCCTTAATGAGTTTCTTTTAACGTATGATTGTTATTTAAGTATATGAGATAAATAAACATAGATGAACTCCCATTAAATAATACTAGATAAATATAGGAAGAAACCAAGTGAATGAGTAGCTGCATCTCATATTCTTATATTTATTTTATCTTGTCTATAACATATATCATGCAATTTTAAACTTATATTACTTGTACTGCGCGAACTATTGTTCTCATCTTGAGTGTTATTTGTGCAACGTTTTAGTTGGTTTTTCCTTCGACCGTCTTCAGGCATGTTGGTTGTTGTTTGGAAAAGAAAAGAGAAAAGTTACTGGCTCTGTAGACATTTTCCTATTCTGTGAGTTAGTCTCTATTTTATAATCTTAGTTTCGAATGGTTGACAAAGGGGAGACAACTCTAATAAAGATCAGCAGGGGATTATCTTCCTTTCATAACTAAAATTTTAAGGGTGTACAATGTTTTTTTTTCTATAATTAGATGCTCTCAAACGCTACTGAAATCTAGGCATGATCTATTTAGAAATTGTGTATATGAGATTTCATGCAAATGCAATAAACTATACAAGGTACGACCTGTCGCCCCTTAAAGGTAAAGCTTGGAGAACACTGTAAAGCTGTTACATGGGGAGAGGTCGAAATGTCGGGACAAGTTGATCACATATGGAAAGAAAAAGGACGCACTCTTTTTGCGAAACGAGGTCAAAATAATTGACAGGGATGCATGGTGGAGAATCGGGCGACTCAAGAAGGCAGCAAATATATAAAAAAGAAAAAGAAAAATTACTATTCATCGTAATTTCGTGTACTAATACTTCATTATGTTTTTCTTCTGTTTTATAGCTATACATCCTTGACCTATATTTTGTATACATTTATGTATTTCATGAATTTCTACCTTTTCTATTTCTCTTGTCTTTGCATCCATCACATTTGGGGAGGGGGTTCAGATATATGCAAAACTACATGTTCTTGGATTAGTTACTGTCATTGATCCACACGATCCCAATTGATGAAGAGTGGATTTACATTTTCTGCTTCTAGTTTTATATTCAGCCCATAGCTAAAACATTCGACTCTGGTGTATAAGCTAAGTGGCCGACTATAATCGAGAGCAACATAAAGGCACTCTTTTCATTAGCGGCTACACCAAGTTGTAGGGGAGGACGCTACTCCATTCCCAAGATTAGTCCACTTGTCCTTCATCTTCCCCTTATAATGGTCATTGTTTAGCAAAGGAGGCATCAAGTAACATTTTCTAAAGTCATTCATATTACTTAGGATTGAACCTCAGTTTCTAAACCTATTAGAGAACGCTTTTACCATTATGCCATATAGGCCAGATGTATAAATTCATACTAGTTTTGTTGAAGTATAACTAGCGACAGTTTAAAGAGTGGAACAATAAAAGTGTCGCCCTAAAGAAAACAACACTAAAGCTTTATTTTAAAACTTTTATTGACAAAATAGATTCAGGTAACTTGACTATGTAGTAGAGCTTACATCTATTCAATGTAGTCGTCTTCAGCCACAATCACCACCTGGATAATACAAGCACCAGTAGAAGTTCAGCAGATGGCGACGATCAGGCTTGCTTTGGTGTTGTGGGAGGTCATGTTGATGATGTTCTCGACGTATGACCAGTGGGTTAAAGAGGGAGGGCAATGAGAGAAGGGCGCAAAGTCGTAGCACTCCTTCTGAAGCCAAGCCTGGGTCTCTTTGGACTTGTGGGCCAGTGCAGAGTCTTGCTGCTACACCCAGGGTCTTCCAGCAACCACCTGATTGCACCAGGGAATCACCACACTGTTCAGCACATTCATGTACACTTTGGTGTTGACTTTCAAGCCAACTTCGAAGATGTGAGGTGGCATGATGTGGTCCTCACATGAAACCACACCAAAGACTATAACAATGGTCTGAAACTTTGTTTTCATTATCACTGTTATTTGTGGTAATCCAGCGATGCATTTTGAGGGTGCTGGCAATGGTCCTGTTGTTATAACTTGGATTGGTAAAAAGCATAAGTTGTACAGCGGCGCATCTCCGATCTAACTTGTTGAACACTGTATCACTTTCAGACATGATAGAAGGCTCCTATTGCTTTTGGAATTTGTACACAACTGGCCAACTAGTAGGTGGTTTGCAACAAAAAAAGAAAATCGGTTTTCATCAAACGGAAATGGAATCATGTCATCTTTTCTAGGGCGACAATGTTATCATTCCATCCTGCATTTGCGATGGCTTATATTTTGAAAATATACATAATTCTGTGCCATTTTAAAACGGCTTTATTAAAATCGATGATAAATAAAATCCCAAGAGTTTCTTGACCTCTTTGGGACACTGTAATAAGAGAAACATAAAATAATAACACCTTTAAGACAATCTGCTAGTTTAAAATTATTCCCAGGAAATACCATTTTCCTCGGTTTAATGACCTAAAATTAATTACGAACACGTCTTCCAAATTAAGATTTTTTTCATTCAAAGTTGAAGGATTGGTACTTTGACCAAATCCGAAAGCCTGCAAGTCGTTAGCAGACGATCGGGGATAATGCTTTCTTTTATTTAAAAAAAATAATTCTTTGTTTTGAATAAAGTCTTGCATAATAAATCATTATTTTAACACGGCAACCTAATAATTTCTCAACCTAATAATATAAAGAAAATTTTAATTACAATTCGAATTTAAGCAATTTAAAAAAATAAACTATCGAAAGTAAAGCCAACTATGCTCTCTTGTCATTATGGTCCAAATGGGTTTCCATACTTGACTGGATTTGGCTTAAGTCTCATTTGGGAAATAAAAAGTTAAAATAAAAAAAATCGAATGAAGAAATGGCGTTTTGAATTACAGCAATAGAAAATAGAGAGAGAAAGGGGGGAAGTGTGAGGTGGACTTAAAATGGAAACCATTTAAGATTCATTCCACTCTGTAGACTTGGAGAAACATCTTGAAGAAGTGCATTACAGAAACGTGCTATGAATTTAAGGCAGTTTGCGTTCAATAAACAGTGGATTGCAGATAGCCACGTGCATGAATAAGACAAGAATACAGGAAGATATACAGGCACTCATTTGTATACAAACGCATGCAATATATATAAATGAATTAATGCCAAAGTTTTTTTCATCTTTCCCAACTATATTAACATCAAACCTGATTAGGCGTATGTAATTCTAGTGATACAAGAATCTTATGAAATCTAATTTATAAAACTCGTTATGTCTGTGTGTATGTGTCTGCCTCTATTTTTAAAATTGCAGGCGTAACTCGACTTAAAGTGCGCTTGTATGCATGTTCAAATATATATATATATATATATATATATATATATATATAATTATATTTTTACTATAATAATTAAATACCTACAGACACTAGTGTTTCATCCTTTTGGGAATCTTCAGTGCAGGGTGTCACGATTAATACCAGTCGAACGATTTGAACCCCGCAACACGAGACATCTCTGGCTTGATTAGCGAAGACCTAATCGATTCAGCTACATATATATATACATATTTATATATATATATATATATATATATATATATATATATATGTATATGTAATTTAAAATAATTATATCAGCCCCATTAAAAACTCTGTTCTTATTGTTGAGCACTGTAAGTTGAAATGTAATAAATCGGTCATTTAAGCTTATGCGCGCAGATTATGATGTTATAATCATTAGATCACTCTCACCGTTTTGGCACTTACGCTTTATATAAAATTTTTCTCGCGGTTAACGTCTGTGTGGTTTGTTCCTTGCTAATGGAGTCAGAGAGGACTTCGTGGCCGGGTTCAAATCTTCTGACATGCTGTAATCATAACTCCCTGCACTGATGATGATTCCCAAAAGGATGAAACATTAGTGTCTGCAGGTAGTAAAATAATTATATATATATGCTAAACTTTTTTAGCCATTTCTTATCCATCTAACGATGGATCAAATAATAATGACCAAGGTTGGAGCACTAAATGTTTTGGTTTCGATCCTAACTGATGGCACCCAAGTCATTTTTTTTTTAACTTTTGAAATCACTATTGTATACTGGGCACAATATAATAAACAAAGAATTAACTCTATAATAATGAAAATGACATCTACATAACTCAAAATACAATATTTCAGTATATTTTATGACCAGGCCTAGCCGGGCATTCTGCGCATACCATATATGAAGTAATCAAGCAAATCTTGATATTTCTCATTTGCATTTTTTTAAAAGTTTCTAAGAAATTAATACTCTATATTATTTGCAGTACTATTTTCAGGAGTGTTATGTGAAACTAACATTCAAGATGAGAACAGTAGTGTGAATAAACCAAATAACACCAATTATTAATCCTCATCTCAAATTTTAATCTCAATCCTCATCTCAGAAACCAAGTGGCTTTTTAAGGCCAACATTCGATCTCTACATAACCGAATATTTCATTAAAGTTCTTTAATTTCTCAAACACTGAGCTAGTAAAGTTTAGAACATTTTTTTTATTGCATTTTCACCCCAAACAAGGCAAGTACCACTTTGATGCAGGGGGCTATTATTTAGGACATAAATTGCAGGGAGGCTATGTTGGGAGTTGAGCAGCAAGATGTGTGATTACATTACACTTGAACTTCTGCATGTCAGTATACTTGGGGAAGCAGGAACCCAGAGGGGAATTCCAAAGTCTAGTAGTTCTATGGAAGAAACTATTAGAGTAGTAGGCCTTCTTACATCTGGGGATCTCTACTGTGTAAGGGTGGGATTTTGCTGCTTGCCGGATTTGTCAGGGGTATTTACATTGAGAAGGTACAAAGGCTTGTAGTTCGTCGGAGCATCCACTAAAGTACTTGTAAAACAAGCAGAGGGATGAAACATTTTGTTGATGGGACAGAGGTTGAAGCTTAGATGACAGTTCGGGACCTATTAGGTTGGTGACTCTCTTTTGTACTCTGTTTAGGAATGAGAAACTAGTAGCAGATGCACCAGCCCAAATGTGACAACAATACTCCATACATGGGCGAATGGTTGCCTTGTAGAGGTACAGGATACTTTCAGGCATAAGTAACTTTCTAGCCCAATAGAGAGAGCCACCTTCCTCACAGCAGCAGCAGCAGCAATGCCCTCGATATATCTGTTCCAACTCATGTTCCCTATGAACGTTAAGCTGAGGAGTTTGAATGAAATACTTTCAGGTAATGTATCACTAGCCATAGCTATATATGGTTGAGGAGGTTTCTTATATTTATTAAAGGAAACAAGCTTAATATTGGCAGCATGGAACATTACCATCCATTTTTGTCCCCATTCCACTACAGACTGGAGGTCTTCTAGGGTTTCCGCCATTGCCTTGGATATGTGTTCATTCATGTTCCCCTCGTGCCTGTTATAGAGAGTGGTGTCATCAGCAAATATACCCATCTCTGAGACAATTTTATCAGGGAGATCATTTATGAATATTAGAAATAATAAAGATTCAATGAGCGATCCCTGAAATACACTCACATTTATATCACACTGTTTTGACGTATGGCCACTGAGGACAACTTGGATTCTTCTTAAATAAAGAAGGATTTAATTATGTTAAGTATTCGTCTAGTAATACCACCTGATCTGATTTTCATGAGAAGAACTTCATGTCATACTCTGTCAAAAGCCTTAGATATATCTATGGCTATTTCCCTTCCCTCACCTGCCTTATCCAGTGTATGGTTTATACATTGAGATTACAGTTAGGATATCTGCAGTAGAACGGGCTTGCCTAAATCCATATTGTTGGTTAGACAGAAGTTTAGCATCTGTAAGGTGATGGACTAGAGCTTGATTAATTATAGACTCGAATATATTGGTGAAAAGAGGGAGAAGACTAATAGGGCGATAATTTAATGGGCCACTTCTTTCACCAGAAAACTTGTAAATTGTTACTACAGAAACAATTTTCCAAGAGTAAGGGAAGCAAGATTCGTAAAGTTTAGAGAAAACTGGAGCAACCTCAGCAGAGCATTTTTTTAATAGTACAGCTGGGATGAGATCAGGTTCACATGCTTTTGAGGTGTTTAGGTTTTTATGATACCATGCTCTTGAGAAAGGGTAATTTTCAGATCTAGTGTGGTTTCTGTCCACAAAGGAAAATCAGGAAGGAAGTGGTTTGCTGGGTTCAAAGTCAAGTTGGAGGCAAACCGATTGGCAAGCATGTTAGCCTTCTCGGTTGCCGTGGAAACAACCTCATGATTATTGGATAGTGGAGGAATTGTTGATTTCCCATTATTTACTACACTGTTGTAAATTCTCCCGAAATCACGAGTTCGTAATTTCTGCGCTTCAATGCGTTTTCTGGTGGTTTTGGTATATTCTCTCGTAGCTGTTGCTGTTTCTTTCTTACATTTACTTCTAGCTTCTATAAACTTTTGTTTGTTTGTACTGGACTTATGTCAGATAAATCTGTGGTATGCATGTTGCCTTTAAGCAATGGCAGTAGTAGTAAACCATTGGGGAGAGTGGGACTTGCTATAGAACTTCTGTGTGGGAATATGTGCTTCGATTGCTGCTTTGAACCATTCAGTGGTCTCATTTGTGCACTTTTCCACAGAAATCATGGGGAATCTCTGTGATCTCTAATGGCATCTCAGTCAGATCGAGGCAAAAGTGTGAAAATTAAACAAAAATAAATTTACGAATGCATAACGTAGTAGATATTGGTTCATGTTTTAATTTTTAGCATTGATTAAATATGTCTTCATGGGCAGTCATTGGCAGCAGAGGCATAAATAAGTCGTAAGCTGAAGGTTTTGGTTTCGATTCACGGTGGTGGGGCACGAGTCTTTATTTTTTTTTAACTTTTTAACTCATTATATTGGATGCGATATATAGTAATCTATAATATAAATCTCACCTGTTTGTTTAAATGTATGTATATGTGTGTGTATGTTTGTCTGCCTAAAACTTTCAACAGGCGACGGATTTTCACGAAATCGGAATCGTTGTGAAGCCGACCCTTCAGACGACAAATACGGAATAATTGGCTAAAAACATTAATCACTTCATCCTCAACTGTGTACTTTTTCGCCGATGTTTTCGAAAGGCGTCCTCGCTTTTCGATTGACTAACCTTAATTTACACCTACATGACTTCCGGTTTGGCGAGCGGGGAAACAGAAAGACGTCACATTTTTTTTTTTCATGTTCTTTTCCTCCTTCGCGGTACGGGTTCGAGCCTGCCTGCCTGCCTACAACCACTTTTTTTTTTTTTTTTTGCTCTACACACACACATCCAAACACTCGGGCAATGCCGGGCACTCATGCTAATATATTTATATATCTAGAAAAGTGAAGATATCTGTCTGTCTGTGTACATTTCCGTACACAATATCTCTGTCAATTTTCAGTCTACAGACTCGAAATTTGATATACAGGGTACTGAGATTTGAGAAAATCGTTGTAATCTGTCTCGGCCAGAAATTTGGCTGTTAAGGGGTCAAAGTTCAACGATTTTACCTTTGAGAACTCTACCAAACTCCTCGGCCAATTTTGGGTTTAAACGCTTGAAATATTAGATATAGGTTCCTTGGACATGGATCTAACTTAATAACTTGATTTGAGCACAAAATAATAAATGTTAAAGGGTCAAAATAAGGGTAAAAGTTTTTAAAAATTTGACCTCTGCGGTCTCTATCAAGTTACTCAGACAACTCCTGGTCTAAACATTTGAAATTTTACATAAAGGGTATTCAGAGATAGGGCAAGCTTTTTAATTGGCTTGGGTCGAAAATTTGAGCTACCAATATATAAATGTTTGTATGTATGTATGTATGTTTGCATGTGTGCCTAAAACATTCGACAGAGGCGACGGGTTTTCACAAGATAGGTATCGTTTTTAAGTACGACTTTTCAGACGACAAATATCGGAAAATTGGCTAAAAACATTCATTTTTTACCTTCAACTGGGCACTTTTCTACAGGGAGGGGTCGCTTTTTTCGTCGATATTGTCGAAAGTCATCCCTTCTTTTCGATTGTCTAGCCTTGATTTAAACCTACGTCACTTCCGGTTTGGCGATGGTCGTAACAGCAAAGACGTCACGTTTTTTTCCATTTTTTTCTTCCTTCCAGGTACAAGTTCGAGCCTGCCTTCCTATTACCACTTTTTTTTTTTGCTCAACATACACCTCCAAACACCCGGGCAACGCCGGGCTGAAATGCTAGTAAGTAAATATATATATATATATATATATATATAATTTCAGTAGAAATATATTTTCTTATTATATATCAATCCTTATTTAAGGAGCTCAATGTAATTACAAAACAAATATAGAGAATAAATGACAAAAGGTTATATTCCAAAATTCATGATGTTGACCATCTTATAATTTATTCCTTTAATTCAGTTGACCTATAAAATTCTTGACAGTGTATGTTTAATAGCGCAAATTCAATCACTCAATTATTATATCAATCAGTGAATCCATTATGCCCTTAACTCATCAGAAGAAATAGTAACAATTAATCCGTCAAAAGGAATTGAAATGTGATTGGACATGGTGAAAATCCGAAAATTGGAAGAGAATACCTTTAGATTTTTCCATTACGCCATATTTAATTTTTATCAAACGAAGTCATCAAACCCAACTATTCGTATTCACAATTTTAATTAATTTATGAATCTTCTACCAAAATATTCTATTTAACAATTAATAAATTTATTAATTCTAAGTTGTGTATACATACTTATGAAAATAATATCAACAAATTATAAACATGTTTGTATATACAAAACTAAACTAAGCTAAAAAAAAATAAAACAAAGCGATCTGCGGCTTCTCTTCCAATTCCAAGAGAAACACGATAATGTTTGATCTAGAAGTTTTCTTTGCGTATGTTTGTATGTGCAGCTAAAAGTCCCAAACTACTAATCAAAGACGCATAAAGTTTATATTTCCTTGATCAGTGTTGTTCCGGATTTGTAATACCTAAAGTCTAAGAGAAAAAGGGTTATAATAGTAGTGATAATAATTGAAAGGAAAGCAAAGATGATTATTACCAACCTGAAATCGATCAACCTTCCATCTGTCTACAGGATATCCAGAATAGCTCTGCCGCAGATTCGCCAAGCCGTGATAGCGAAGGCAGAGCAGGATAAACAGCAATGAGAATTGTCATCCCCTCGTTGGACACCAAGAGGTGCCGCAGCGAGTACCATTCTGTGAGAGTTTTGCCACTATCACAGACCTCGGATGAACAACACTAGCATCGTTCTGCCTGCGTTGGTGAAATGAATCAAAAACAACAAGAAGACTTTTCCATCATCAAAAGCTTTGAACTGCCTCAAAAGGAGTTGGTAACACTCAACAAAACCCGAGTCAAGAATGCCCCCCCCCCCCAATAAAAAACAAACTGCACAAGTGCAGGCTATTGCATACATCTTCAGACTGGACCCTAAGCGACGCATATGGACCTGAGAGATGCTTCAAACAATGCTCAATGATGAATCTGAAGATGAAGTGAAATGCTATGATGAATATAACGTAAAAATCAAAGATAAGTTGATCAATTTAGGAAAATATATGGAGTCCTCTACTTCTCTAAATACTCAGTCATTAAAAATATTAGTGATTGAATGAATATAGGATGAAGCGAGAAAATACATAAATAGTTAAGAGAGAGATAGGTGATTTGTTCAGTTAATTATACATTACAGCTAATTCTACCAATCAAAATAGATATGTCTTTCAAACATAACTCAATCCAAGAACTAAGGTGTGTATGCATATATATATATATATTGTTAATAAAAATTACATTGTAAAGTTTAACTGGACGTATACTAAATATATTTAAGTCCTTCTTAGACAATAGGACCATCCAGGTTGTCATTGATGGACTTACATCCAAGCAGCATAACGTTTATGCAGCATTGCCTCATGGGTCGATCCTTGGACCACTATTATTCCTGATATTCATTAACGACCTCCTTGATAATATTGTGTCCAAGATGAGTATATTTGCTGATGATACAACGCTCTATAATATGCATGAGGGAAGAACTGATGTACATAAATCTAAGGCAATGGCAGAATCGTTAGAAATGACCTCCAGACCATAGTGGAATGGCGCCACAAATGGATGGTAACATTTAATGCTAGTAAGACTGAGCTGTTCTTTAATAATTACAAGACGTCTCTCCAACCACTGATATCCATGACAAATAACACCCTATCTGAGAATTCTTTCTTCAAACTCGTTGTCCTTGCATTCAAAGGCAATATGAACTAGAACAAATACATTGAGGACATTGCAAAGGCTGCTGCAAAGAAGGTGGGTTCTCTCTATCATGCTAGAAGACTACTCACACCTGAGAGTATCCTGTACCTCTACAAGCCAACCATTCGCCTATGTATGGAGTACTGTTGCCACATTTGGGCTGGTGCATCTACCACTAGCCTCTCCCTCAAGGATGGAGTCCAAAAAGTAGTTTTCAGTCTATTAGGTCCCACTTTGTCAACTAGGCTCCAATCCATATTTCCTGCCTTGACAGAGTACAAAATAGGCTTTGTGGCTTAGTGGGGGATGTCCTTTTCTCTTCCCTGCAACCTCTCTCCCACAGAAGAGACGTTTTGAGCCTGTCTTTGTTTTATCGTTACTTCCATGGCAAGTGCTCGTCTGAGCTCCAATCTCTGGTCCCTCCTCGCCAATCTTTCATGAGCACCCATCTAGCTGAAACCACTGTCATTAATTTCCCCCACTCTTTATGTGTGCCAAAACCAAAACGTAGATTCCATGATCAAAGCTTCTTTCTTAGAAGTGCACGCCTGTGGAACTCTCTTCCGTCTGCCTGCTTCCCACCTGACTACAACCTGGATGTCTTCAAGTCCAACATAAACAAATTCCTGATGAACCGTCTTAAGTAAGACACTTTATCAAATCTCAACACTAACGTACTGTACACGCAATAACCCTTATCTCCGAGTGGCTTCCGGGCCTTGATAAGTGGTGACCACCTTCTAAAAAAACAATATTAGCATGTCTATGTTATTAAAGCATATGGGAAAATCGTCGATTAACTCGCATTGAGTATAATAATAGATTTTTACTATGTGCGGAATGCCTCGGTTGTGTCATGCATAAGGAAGGGCAAGTATCAGAATGCAAATAAAAATTGCATTAACCATTCAGCTGCTGCAATATTCTATTGATTATTTTGTCATTTATCTAATCGGTTTGTTCCCTCATTAATAACTATAGATCATGCGTCACTGTCATCTGTGTCCGTGTAACACAAGTAACTAGAAAACATTAATTGTGGAGACAGACTGAAGATTTGAAAGCCCTTATAATGTCATCAGGAAACTCCTAAACTATACAACATTTTCTGCTGATGAGGATTTTAAATGCGTTTAACTACAATTTGATCAACAAAGCATCAAGCGAAGAGTCTGATGCATCCAAGGAATGAGAAATAGATTTATCAATATCATACACGACCAACATAGAGATCACCCACACATTTCCCCAAAATCCGAGGAAATTACTTTTTTTCTTGAAACAAACCAAAGCAATTCTTCTTCTTCTTCTTCTTCTTCTTCTTCTGACATCTCCTTTTTTCCTCTTTTTTCCGTCTTCTTCTTTTTCGTCTTCTTCTTTTTCGTCTTCTTTTTCTTCTTTTCTGTCTTATTTTTCTTTTCTGTCTTTTTCTTTTCTTCAGCTTGATATCCTAAAATAAATGTTAAACCGGTGAAGAAATTTGGCTTTTCCAAACTAACCTATCTTCGCCCAGGTCTTCATTTATCCCTCTTTCTCTAAAGTCCATTTTTATCACGTTCTCCAATGTTTTCCTTCTCTTTCCTTTTTGAACTGGACCTGCTACCTTGACTGCTCTACACCTACTGATACAAGAACTTTTATCCACTCTAACATGACCATACTATCGAAGTGCACATATCTCCCAATATTGTCAAAGTTTAATCTTCCTCTCGGGTCTTCAGAACTAAACCTGTCTTTTAGACTCTTATTATATATTCATCGCATTATTCTCATATCATCCTCCCCCAAGCAACGCATATCCTCAACCCTCACTGACTAGTTTCACTTACATGCATGATCACATTGTGCGTAGCTGCCTCTTCTCTTCGTTGGCAGTGATAATGACAGTTAATAAAGACAAAAGTTTCCTGAAATTACTCTGATCCTTTCTTAACTCTTGCAAACACCTGTGCTCAAATGGTATAACTAAGACAGCGTAATTTCTGAACAATCTCAATAGCTTAGACATTCAACTATATTTTCTCTATAGTTTTGATTTCTTATCTATTTCTATTATCTTACACATCTTGTGCACAAATTATCTTTTAACAACTTATTTGCCGGACAAAAGAGAATGGGTGCTATCAGCCATGGAAATAAGTTTTTTTCTTTATAATTCAAAGAAAAGAGCTTTGACTTGGTAGCATTAAATATAACTATCCATTTTTGGGGGGAGGGGGACGCAATCAGAATTTTTCAAAGGACAAATATTACGTTTCCAGATGCATATCCATGTGTTCTTGCTTTTGGGTAATTTTCAGCAAAATCTAATATTCGGAAAAGATTCAATGTCTTCAAAAGTACTATGTTTGGCCATTTTTGACTCCTTTTGATCCCCTTGTAATACAATCAGAATTTTTATAAAAAAATCCGAGAACGTTACATTTCCTTTCTTGTGTAGTTGTAACTTCATGCAAAATTTCCGAAAAATGTACTGAGTAGTTATTGAGAATTTTTTTTTTTTTTTACATAGGCATCACCACATTATCAAGGCCAAGAGGCCACTCAAGGATAAGGGTTAAAGAGTGTACAGTAGAAATTGGACAATATAGTAATCATTAGTAATGAAAATTTGGTAAATTTGATAACTTATATGGAACGGCTCATCAAGAACTTATTTACCTTAGACTTGAAGACAACCATATTGTAGTCAGCCGGAAAGCAGGAAAACGGAAGACAATTCCACAGGCGTGCAGTTCTAAGAAAGAAGCTTTGATCATGGAATCTACGTTTAGGTTTAGGCACAGATAAAGAGTGGGGGGAATTATTGATAGTGTTTACAGCTAGACGAGTGTTTCTTGTGAAAGTTTGGTGAGGGGGGACCATAGATTGAAGCTCAGTTGAACACTTTCCATGAAAATAACGATACATCAGAGACAAACTCGCAACATCTCTTCTGTGAGATAGAGGTTGCAAGAAAGAGAAAAGGACATCTCCTACGAGGCTACGAAGTCTATTTTGAACTCTATCAAGGCAGGACAAGTCCTTTCTAGCAGCTCCTGCCCAGATGTGGCAACAGTATTCCATCCTTGGACGTACCTGACTCTTATATAGATAGAGAATATCATCAGCAGTGAGATATCTACCGGATCGATAGAAAGATCCCACCATTTTTCCAGCGGCCTTGGCAACAGATTTGATGTACGTGTTCCATTTAAGATCAGGAGTAATGGTCAAGCCAAGAAGCTTGTCAAAACTTGAGGCCTCCTGAAGACAAGAGCCATTCATTTCAATTGATGCCAGATGTGGATCAGAATGTTGATGATGTAAAGAGAGAAGCTTGGTTTTAGATGCATTAAAAGTAACCAGCCACTCCTTACCCCATTTTACTACGTGCTCAAGATCAGAGGAGAGAGAATTGGAGAGAACTTGGTCATTTACTGTCTTAGATGTGCTACCATAAATGGTAGTGTCGTCAGCATAAATGTCTACAAATGATGTAAGGATGTGATTTGGAAGATCATTAATGTAGATCAGGAAAAGAGTTGAGCCCAGGATGGACCCCTGAGGGACACCGGCATTAATACTGTGAGCTTCTGATTTTTGCCCCTCAACTACTACTCTTATGAACCTATCAGAAAGAAATGATTTAATAATTGAGAAGACATTTCCAGCAATACCATAGCTAGAGATCTTATGAAGTAAACCTTTATGCCATACCCTATCAAAGGCCTTTGATATGTCAAGAGCAATTGCCCTAGAAAGATTGCCACCGTCGAGAGATTTGCTAATCCTATGAGATATAACTGTAAGCACATCTGCTGTAGATCTAGCAGAACGGAAACCATATTGAGTGTCACTAAGAAGGTTATTTTTGTTGAGATGGTTGATTACTTCTGTATTTAACACAGATTCCAGCAACTTATTCATGACGCACAGGAGACTTATTGGCCTGTACTGAGAGGGAGATGAGCGATCACCTGAATTCTTAAATATAGGGCATACTGATGAAATTTTCCAGGGAGATGGGAAACTATTCTCCTTAAGACAGCGTTTAAACAGTTTTGTAAGTATGGGCGCTAGTTCAGGTTGAAGTTTTTTGAGTACTATAATTCGAATACCGTCAGGGCCAGTTGCTTTACTGGAATCAAGGTTTTTGATTAGCTTGGCAACATCACGTACAGATATACGTATATCACATAGCATGTTTTCTGATACAGGAGGAAATATTGGGGGTTGGCGGCCTTGATCGCAAAGGGTAGAATTAGCTGCAAAGTTCTTGACAAAGAGTTTGGCTTTGTCTGATGCAGACGAGATTACCTCAGGTCCATTGATAATAGTTGGGATGGAGCACATGCTTCTGTTCAGGATTCTGTTTGCTATTTGCCAAAACTGGTGGGAACCAAGCCGCTGTTCAGCTACTTTGGACTTAACAGATTGAGCATACAACTCTTGTGCATTCTGTATTACTTTCTTACAGTGGTTGCTGGCAGTCCTGAAAGCGGCTTTAGTTTCCATACATCTATTACGTTGGAAACAGTGGAAAAAGTGCGCAATGGCAGCAGCACATTCTGGAGAGAACCATGGCTGGCTGTTAGGTTTTTGCTGAAACTTTTTCGAGGGTATGAAACGTTCAATACCTACAATTAACCATTCTGTCAGGTCTAATACTATAGAGGACACATCCTTTTTAAACATGGAAATGAACAGACAGATGGACGAGGGTGAATTCTAAGGTCCAAATCCGACTAAGTCGATAGACCAATAAATAGTGTAACTTTTATCATTACCACTGTCCAATGGGAGTTGAGGACATGCGTTGCATGGAGAGTCACAATAGGAGAATGATACGATGTGTGTATGTTTTGAGTCTTGAAGGCAATCTTTGATTTGATTACCTTAGAGGGAAATGAAATCTGGACAATATAGGGAAATATGTGAACAACAGGAGACTTCGATGGTATGGTCATGTTAGGGAGTCCTTAGGTTAGTAGATGTAGAACGGTTGAGGTAGCAGGAGAAATCCAAGAAAAACATGGGAGGAAGTGATAAAAATGTAATAAAAAATGGATAGTTATATTTAATGCTATCAAGACAAAGCTCTTTTCTTTGAATTATAAAGAAAAAAACTTATTTCCATGGCAGATAGCACCCTTCCTGGGAGTTTAATGTTCAAACTCTTTGGTCAAACAACATGAATTGGAATAAATACAAGACTATAAAATTTCCCACATCTGCCAATACTACCATTCGTCTATGCGTGACATGTTCTTGCTACACCTTTTTATCGACCACTAGCATCTCCATCTTGGACAGGATACAAAAAGAATCTCTAACCTAATAGTCTTGCAGTCTGCTATGTTGTATTTATTTTATAGGTACTTCTACAGAACATGCTCCAATAGAAATTATTATGCTTGCATGCTTTCAAGAGCATAGCGGGATAAATGAAGATGTGAGCAAAGATAGGTTATTTTGGAAGTCAACTTCTTAAAGCCAAGCTTCTTCATCAGTTTAACATTTATTTTAGGATATCAAGCTGAAGAAGAGGTAGCACGGCTGCTTCACCCTCCGGAGGTGAACGAGTGTCACTGGTCCTCAATCATCTTCTCATCTCTTACATGTGGTTCCACGTTACCATATCTTGAGTCCTTGCAGGCAAGCTAAACTATGTGCAAGGGCGCCATTGCCTTGTGGTTAGCTATTGGATCAGTGAAAGCAAGGAGAAACCACCACTATAGAAAATTCAGAGTGTACCCCCCCCCCCCGATGCAGATCGGTACAGTATTTCCTACTGTCTCTGGCAGCTACCGCTTGGGCAACTTAATTTCTCCATACCAATGCCCAGGCTTGCACTCTGAAGGGACAACTCCAGTTACACATCCCTTCAATGTAAATAACCTTTAATAACCCGAGAGCAGCAAAATCCCACCCCCTTCACTCTCGAGGTCCCCACGTGCTGGAAAACTTTCTACATTAAACGATTCATTCTTCGGACCGTTTACCTTTGGAATTTACTTTTGAATCCCTGTTTTTTTTTCAAATGTACAAACATGCAGAAATGTACGTATAATGTGAACAGATATATTTTTGCACAACTACTAAGGATGCTCCCTATAAATTTGACCCCTTAATCACAGGCCTTAGCAACCTATTTACAATATGTTTTGTTTGAGGTGAATAAAAGTTTAAAAAGGAGGAATTGAGAGATGGGCGTATAACTATATGGCCAAAGATGGGTTAGTTTGGAAGTCAGTTTCTAAAAAGCCGTCCACCACATGTCAAACATGTAAAAAAGACATTAAGCTGATTAGAATGATTCCAGGTCGTTCATCATGGAATTTTTAGTCTAACCATTGTCGGTGCTTTGCGTAAATAACAAAATAATTATATACATAAAATGCACCTCATTTTCCCCTTGCTTTAATTACCCATTTATCAAGCTGCCACAGACATAGTGCGCATGAGAGAAATAAATGGTCAGAGAATAACCAGGCTATTATTTCACTTGATTTATGACGCCCAATCCAAAAGAGAAATGGACTCTCATCACACAATCTCCATCAAAGATGAAGTGTCGATTTTAAACCGTCTATCTTCTCAAATGATATTCCCAACAAGTGGAGTCCTTTTCCTTGTATTTTTCGTGTTTAACCACAATGATCGGAAATAAAATTGCTGAAACCTGAAGACAACAGCATGCCAATGGTGTAATATTTACTCATATAGACAACAGAATCGGACAGCCGAGTTAACATGTTATATGCTGGAAGGTGGGATGTAGTCGGAGAGGATTTGTCGGCGATAGTTGTGGTCTTGAGATTGATTCAATTACTAGCCTGGGTGCCTGGCGTTGCCCAGGTGTTTGGAGGTGTGTGTTGAGCAAAAAGAAAAGTGGTAGTAGGCAGGCAGGCTCGAACCCATGACGCGAAGGCGGAAAAGAAAGTGAAAGAAAATCTGACATCTTACCCCTACTCCGTGACACGACCGGATGTGTAAAGCGTTCAAATTTAACGTAGTCAATCAAAAAGATGACTTGCAGAAATGGTGTTACTTTTAAACCTCCCACGAAGGTCGTTTTTAATGTGGGAGAAAATCAGGTCCCCCAGAAAAGGGGTCTCTCTGGCAGTATCCAAATAAATAGTAATTGTCTCAGTATGAAGGGTTTCCCCTACATTGACCAAGGACGGATTACAGAACAGATACTACCAGGCACTGGCGGTTGCGTTCAAATAGTTTCGATTTATTTATATGAAAAAGATAAACAAACAGTCGAGAGGATGGGACAGTGGGGATTTTTTTAAAACTCGATCAAAAAAAATGATAGACGATGTCAGTTTGTGAATCTAAGATATTACGGTGTTGGAGTATGCAAAATCTTCTTCCAAAATCCAACTGATGCGAGAACGCCCAGCCAAAAAGCCTGTCGTGGACAGACACAAACGCTCACGCTCATTTTGCCCTTTATGTTATAGATGACCAGAGTTTTTTTTTTTTTTTCTGGAACTTTCTTTGTCAAATGAATTTTTACCTTTCTTATGTTGGTTGGTTTAACATTTAGTGACAAAGTGATGCTTTCAGTTTTAAAACAAACGTATAGTTTTTATGCTTATTTTATCTGTAGACACGTTATTTATGGAAAGTGTAAGAGAGAGGCAGAGAATGAGCGTATTCTGACCAACTTCCCAGGGATGACAAAAAGCTGTAAACGTAACGATCGAAAAAGCAGGATAGTTGATGGGAATTATGATCTAGATGGTACTTAGATGCAGATCAAGAACAATCTGTGGACAGAAGTGTTATTTGGAATATGACTGTGGTTGTTTTGGTGATTTCAAGATTGAAAGAAAACAAATATGAACATTGTTTTTTTTAGTTGTGTTGGATTAAGAAATATGTGAAGAAGAACAATTTTCAGAATAACGGCCACTGATTGAGAGGCAATCTTGGGAAAACAAGAGAGGAATTATAATCTAGATGATAATTAGATGCAGATCAGTTTGTGGGCACAAGTCGCATTTGGAATACGATTGTGATTGTTTTGATGATTCAAGCTTTGAGATAAAGAGGAGTAGTCATTTCGTCTTTTGCCTCCTCTAGTTGGGGCTGGGGAGCTGAGTATATATTTAAAGGGGAGTGTACCAGGAAAATATTTTCATTCTACCGTAATAAAGTGTAAGATATGAGACCCTTGTTTGTTTTGACTGTTAATTTTTGCTGAAGAAGGCGGCATCTCTTAAACAGCTATCACATTTAGGATCAGTAAAGAACGGGGCATAACAGCACGCAAGAATACATCACTCTTTCCTGACCTTTGGCTGTTTCTCTTCAGAATTTTTTGTCATATGAATCTTTGTAATTTTTATACTGGTTGATTAAAGTAAGTAACCGGTTCCATTGTTCGTAGCGCCATGTGGAATATTGCTAGGGTGAGCCAGCTAACCCAATGAAGATGTTCTGCTGAATGGATGCGATAATTGACAGTGTAGTTCCTGGCAGAAGTCTAGAACAGTAAAACCCCTGAATGCCAGAGCAGCTGGCATTTGTAGAGTGGCACCTGCCCCTCCTGGCATGTTTAGCCAATCAGGCGCCTCAAAATAGAACAATCCACCATCCCTGACTAATTGTAGGCTGGTTCAATGGCAATTAGCATACCACTAATTGCTACTGAATAATTATGTTGAAATTAGTTAAATGGTCCATAATGGTGGAGAGGGAAGGTAAGCGCATTCTTGATTCTACACAAAGAATATTCTCTATCTCTACAAATCTACTATGGAACCGTATATAGAGTACTGTTATCATGTTTGGGTCAGTGGATCTCTTTCTCATTCGAGAGCAGAAAAGTATTTGTAATTTGATTGGTTTTTCCCTTTTTCTCTGCATAAACATGATGTTGCTAGTCTCAATCTTTTGTATGAATAATATTATGACACATGTCTGACATATTCCCTGCTTCCTTTGTTCCAGCTCGTTTGACACGTTGATCTAATGATCTCCATCAATTTTTTTAATAAGTTTTAATACCTCATTATAATACAACTTCCTATTTCAGTAGCTTCTTTCCAAGAACTGCAAGCTTGTGGAACTTTCTTCCTGCTGACTGTTTTCCTCCTACTTATAGCCTTGATCTTTTGAAGACTAAGGTCAATAGGCATCTCTTGTTTTTGTGATAATCATCTTTCGTTCTTGTTAGCTCCTTACATCGAGTGGCTTCATGCCTTGTTTTGAGCGCTTTCCATAAATAGAAATATCAGTTACAGATTTGTGTGTGTACTTCATTTTTAATTACAAAACCATTCTTATTAATTTTATTTATTGCAGACTCCTCTTTTGTTAGTTGTTTCACGACGTTTCGGCCAACTATTCCTCTGGCCTTTGTCAGGTGGTAACCGTGACGGGATAGGAACTCCTGATTTCATCCACTACCTTCCATAGTTGTTGTTGTCTCATCACATTTTTGGCCAAGTAAGCCTCTGACCGGCTTTGGGTAGGATTGAACCCACTATCTTCAGACAATTCTCACCTGGAACCATAGAGTTTCAACGTCTCTATCAACTGCGCCACGTACCAAATAGTATATATTATTTAATTGGTATTCGTTATTGAGTAGTGAGACGACAACAACTACAGAAGGCAGTAATTTCAGTGGATGCAGTCAGGAGATTCAGAGTTCCTATCTGTCGTGATTACCACCTGACGAAGGCCAGAAGAATAGTTGGCTGAAACGTCGTGAAACAACAAAAAAAAGATGAGGATAATAGTCCGCAATAAATAAAATTAATAATAAATACTCATCTCAATGAATTCCAATTAAATAATATAAAACTATTCTTGTTAATATTTACGCTATAAATGTTGTATTTTCACATTATTTACATGCTTTTATTTGTGATAATCATCTTTCGTTTTTGTTAGCTCCTTACATCAAGTGGCTTCATGCTTTGAATGATTTCTATTAAAAAATATATTCATTTGAAATAAGTACATCTTTTATATACAAATACATTCTTCATGAAAAAGGAAAGAAACAGAACGAATATATTTTCACTGAGGATTATTGATATTTAATTTAATTTATGAACAATAAGAGTTGCTTAATCTTCATAATAAACGATAATAAAAAAGGATAATCATGTATGCAAAATTACATTTTATGAGCAAAGAAGGAAAGGTTTAAGAAATGTTTCTGAAATTTTGAGATGAGGATTTATAATTCATATTATTTGAATTATTCAGACTACTGTTCTCATCTGAGTGTTATTCTTACAACGTTTCAGTCGATATGACATTCGACCTTCTTCAGGTGTATTTGGTTAAACTGCACGGAATTTCGAACGGATCCATGGGAATAGCATGCTCTCATTTCACTAGGCATGGCAGAGTAATTCGCAATTGCAGTCTTTATACCACCCGCACTGAGGATTGAACCTTCAGTCTCTGAGTGTCACTTACAACTGTATTTTTACCAAGTAGCTTATCCGTTATGCCACAGAACCTTGCAGACTTCTATTCAGTTGTGGATGAGAGGACGAGAGTATGCTACCCTCTGTGGATTAAATAAAAAGTACTGTACACACTTCTGTGCAGATTTCTGAATTCGACAGAAAGATTCTGGAGTTCGACAAGATATTTCTGAAGAAGTTCGGAGGTTATACTGGTGAAACGATGTGAAAATAATACTCAAGAAGAGAAAAGTATTCTGGATAATGCTTTTCACTTTTAATATAAATACAAAAATATTCTCTTATTATTAAATCCAAATAGAGAGAGAGTTTTTTGTTTTGTTTTTTTCTATCAACTAGTTGGATGCACAGCATTGCCCGGTCATACAATACGCTTAAACATATTTTGATTCATGCAGATTGAGTATGTATTATTATAGAATCCAACCTCTGTTGATTATTATGTATTACGAGGAATAATTTGCTCGGTGGACTAATTTGCAAAAAAAAAAAAGAAAATTTAATAAATAATAATAATGTCGTTCATCAAATTCCGTCTGTGTTTGTTTACAATATCACGTCAGCTGATACTTGGGCCGAACGGTAAATGCCCTGGAAAAGTCACTTTTGAAGTTTAGTTTTGAAATATACAAACGAAGAAATGATTTGCAGCGACTTTAAGTGGTATCTTTTCTTTTATCGCAAATTGAACTCCTTAATGAGAAAAAAAATTAAAATAAAATGGTGGCGTACACCTGGGTTTGAACAGAGTATCATTCGATCTGTAATCGAATGCTCTGCTATAGAACTATATCTCCAGATGACAACAAATCTGTTTTTTTTTTGTTTTTGTTTTTTTAAGAAGAAATGATTTGCTGAGATTTTATTATTTCCCTTGGCTAGTGTAACGTAAAATATTCCCCTGTAAAAATTCTTTTTTATTTATAAGAGAGAAAAGACTATTTTTAAGATCGGATTTTTTTTTTTCGATATTTATGAGGTGAATTTCTGTATGAAACATATCTAAGAACACTGCCAGAAATATGAATTACTTTTCTGTGAAATTTTCAAAAGATAGTCTCAGCCGTTTCGGAACTCATGAGGAAAGAAAACACACACACACACACACACACAAGGACTGTATATAAGAATGGAGATGGAGATTAGTTTGTTTTTTTTATCAAAAGAGATTCAAAAAGAGAAAGCGAAGGAGTTTCGTTTCAATGATTTAAAGCAAATCAAATGTGACGTGAAAACAAGTATATAAATATAATGGAGAAGTTAGAAAACTTTAAATCTAACTGCAGATTTACTTTTAGAAAAATGGACAAAACTTTTGTCCTTAGCTAAAATTAGCAGATTGTTTTTTTGTTTTTACTTGTCCTATGACGAAGACAATTGTTGTTCTCATTGGTCTTTGCTTTCCGGTTGCTGAAAATAGGTTTAGCTGTCAATTTACTGAGTCTTCTAGAAACAAGAGGGAAGACGTAAGATTCAACTGGCCATCCATATCCTAAAACGCTTGAACTCTATTCATCTAAATCTAATCTAAACTCATTTAATTTAATTGTAGCTTTCTGTTTAATTGCAAAGAAGCCAAAGTATGGAAAATCAGAAGAGCAAAAACATTAACCGCTTAATTCGCATGACATTTCTGCATTTAGCGTTCATTAACGCATGAACATGATCTTGATTAAATGACATTAATGCTTGTTTAATTGCTTTAGTAACGTCACTCAAAGACCATCTTTGGTAATAACCAAGAAACAGAACGAAAGACCTATCCCAAAACAGACACATATATATATATATATATACACACACACACACACACACACATTAGTAGTTTGGCAAGGGAACAGAGAAGACAACCGAAGTGGCAAAATTGAAGCTGACCTGCAAGGCACTCTATATACAAATGGAGGCAAATTTGGGCATCTTTTATTGGTTTGAAAATATAGGTTCTTTCTTACCAATTGTCATAAAATTTTCGCCATAGAATAGTATTATAATCTTAAAAAGGCCTGCAAATATTCGTGCAGATTACTCCCAGAAAAACAAAGATATGAGCATTTCAATATTCAGTTTGGCTACCAGCATAGATATATCCATACACACACACACAGTGGATAGCAAAAATATTTGGTGCATTAGTTTGCATATTTCTCAAAAAATATCAAATTAATTTAGAATGAAATTCATACTCAATCTTTGAACAGCTATTATCTATCCAAAAGTCAAAGACAAATAAAAAATTATTTGACAAATATTTGTGAACAAAAAATCAAATTATCCATATGCAAAAGTATTTAACACATTCATTAATATTTAGTTGTATATCCTCTGTTCTGCCTTACAGCATCCAAACGCTTTCTATAACTGCCTACTAGTTTCTTACAAGCACTTACTGGTAGTTTAAGCCATTCTTCTTCGCAAATTTTCTTCAATTCTTTGATATTCTTGGGGTCTTTTGTCATGCACTCTTGACTTCAAAGTTTTCCACAGATGTTCAATGGGATTTAGGTCGGGTGACTGGTTAGACCACTGTAGAACACTAATCCCATGATCCTTAAACCATTTCATAGTTAGTTTAGCATTGTGCTTAAGATCATTGTATTGCTGAAAAATAAAGTCACAGCCAAATCCTAAATCAGCGGCACTTTTGAACAAAATCTTTGTGTATTTTTCTGCATTCATTTTCCTTTCTATAATTTCCATTCCTCCAACTCCATTTGCAGAAACGCAGCCCCAAATGATCACACTTCCACCTCCAAAATTTTATAGTGAGAACGGTATTAGATGGTTTAAATTCTGTGCCCCTTTTCCTCCATACACGTGGGCGCATGTTTCTTCCGAAAAGCTCAATTTTTGTTTCATCTAACCAAATAAATTTGTTCTAGAAGTCATCCGATTCACATTGATATTTATAAACAAATTTCAAACGATCTTTCACGTGCCTATGACTCAACAATGGATTCTTTCTCGATGATCTCGAATACAGACTTGTACGATTCAATGGGCTTTTCACTTTGTTCTTGCTTACTTCAATACCTGCTTCCTGCAAATCCTTCTGGATTTCTGAACGAGTCAAGCATGCTTTTTTTTTTCTTTTTTTTTTTTTTCTTTTTTTTTACATTACCAGCAATGTAACGAGCAATAATATAATTTAATTTACGTGGCGGACTACTTCTTAGATGATTTTTAATCTTACCACCTGTTGTTTTCAACTTTCTCACGAAACCCCCAACTGTACTCACCATTAAATTTCGTTCTGAAGCTATTTTCTTGTACTCCATTCCATCTTTATGCCTTGCTATGATTTCCTGGCACATATCATTAATTAATTCCTTTGTTTTAACCATTTTAAAACAGTAATAAAAGATGTAACCTATGCAGTCTCTGAGAGCTATGATCAACTCACCTGTAAGGAGCTGGAACCCTGGGGGAGTCTTCTGATTGGTTGAAATATTATAACAAGATGAAATGACTGCTTACGAATGCAATTTGACAATGTGTTAAATACTTTTGCATATGTGTAATAAATATTTGTCAACTAAGTATATTTTCATTTCTCTTTGATTTTTAGATAAATAATATCTGTTCAAAGATTGAGTGTAAATTTCATTCAAATTAACTTGATATTTTTTGAGAAATATGAAAAAAAAAAAAACAATGTACCAAATACTTTTGCTACCCACTATATATATGAGAGAGAACGAGTTATACCACCTTTTGGGACACTTTATAAGTTCCAAATCTCAGCGACTATTAATTAGAATTTAACAAATGAAGGTTCGTTGGAAAGGTAATGACCTGACTTGTGTAGTGGGCTATGTGATATTCGCCCTTGAGGTCGTACATTAAGATATATATTAGGTCGAGAAGAAAGTTTTTGCAAAATTTTTAATTTTGATTTCAAATGACGTATTTTCAAATAAGTTTTCATTATAATACCTTTACTTTATATATCATTTTAGACTATTATGTGCTCTATGTAATCGTTTAAATTACAATCGTCTTGAAACATTTATGTCGAACTGTCCCGTAAACCTACCGATAATACTAAGTTTTTGTGTCAAAAACATTAATACAGTTAAAAACAAAAATTCTGCATAAATCAAAAAAAAAAAAAGAAAAAGAAAACATTCTTTTCTAAACACTGTGCATTTATGCAATTTTATCGACAAATTTCATTAAAAACAACTTAGTATTACCGATATAAATTTAAAAACAAATGCATTTGGAATATTATTAAAAAATAAAACAAGTTGTGCATGAATTTGTTTCGACTAAGGCTCTTAATTGATCATCAACATCCGATGTTTGATCACTATGCTCATCACCTTCAAGACTCTCGTCGCTGCCACGAAATTTCTTAAACCACCATTGTGCTGTGCATTCACTAGTGACCCTTGGGCCAAACGCTTAATTGATATCGCGAACTGGTTCAGCAACTTTTTGGCCTAGCTCGAATCGTGTGAATTTACTTTTTTCCATTTTGTATTCAACGTTCTTAAAAGAAGATCTAGTTTTTTGAACAATTGTAATTTAAACGATTAGACAGAGCGAGAAACGCTCTTTAAAATGATTTATAAAATAAACGTATTATAATGAAAACATTTGAAAATACATTATTTGAAATCAAAATTAAAAATCCCGCAGGAACTTTCTTCTCAACCTAATGCAACTTCCTTCCCCGCATTCAATCTATTTCTATAATGAGACGTTCCCTTTCTTCTTTTGTTTTTGTTTTATATTGATTAAACGTTTTATTTTTAAATCTCTTTATTTTTTTACATCACCAATTAAGGATTTGTTTGATACTAGCCTGGGTGCCCGGCATTGCCCGGGTGTTTGAAGGTGTGTGTTGAGCAAAAAACAAAAAACCAAAAGTTGTAGTAAGCAGGCAGGCTCGAACCCGTGACGCAAAGGCAGAAAAGAAAGTAGAGGTGTGTGTAAGGGTGTTGTTTGAGCCCCCACCCCCGCACCTAAAAAAGGAATATTGTGAGCGCAAAAAAAAAAAAAAATAGTAAGTAGGCTCGAAGCGTAACGCACCGGAGGAAAAAGAGGCAAAAAAAAAAACTGTCTTACCGATGTGTCTACCGCAGTTGTGACGTCACGGGCGTACTTAAACAAACTCTCTTTTCGAGGATTAAAACTGCTCTAGTTACAATAAAAAAAATTTAAACGTTATTATTTTGTACATTAGTTTTATTATCTTGGTTATCACCATGTTTCGATCTTCTTCAAAGAACTTGTACCTATTTACTATGTCTCCCCATGGGACAGAGTTAGACACCAGGGTCGTTTTTTTAACATGGAGAAAAGGTACGAAAATAAAAATTGTCTCAGTTGTGAAGGATTTTTCCTCCGCCGAAAGAGAACACGAAATGGAAGTGCAGTATCTGAAGAACAGATACTACACTTTGATCTTGTTTATATATTTTATTGAGAAAGAAAAAATTGAACATAAAAAACGTACAAAAAATTCAATTCAACAAAATTAGGCACAAAGCCCTACAAGAAATTGGGAGGGGGAGGGTACAGGGTCTTTTTGACTACGTAACAGATGAGACTTTGAAGTCTTACTCTTGACTGGCAACATTTACCAAAATACCTCAATCACTCTGTGGATCCTAATCTAACTAATAACCCCAGCGTTCAATGTAAAATTTAACTATATCTTGACCAAAAGGCCAAGAACTTGTATCATCCTAGATATACAGATAAATATTAAGAGTTCATATTAACTTTTTTGAAGACAGCCATTCTTAGCATAGACGGGGATGGCAAAAGAAATAACTCTATCGTAGAGTAAATAAAATTATTCTATTTTGAATATTAAATATGGTTGTTCAAAACAAAATGTATCAATCCAGTCAAAAGACTTTGAATAGTAAAGAATTTCTAATTAAAAACTGGTAGTATTAAACCAGTCAGGGTCAGCAGATCATGTCAAGATAAAAAATTCATTAGTTCGTTTTTATCACACCTGGCTATAAATATAATCGTCCAAATCTTTGTGATCATGCCAATATCATTATTTTAGAAATATTGCAACATTTACTTTTTAAATATCCTTTTTTTTTGTATCTATCTATCCAAACACCCGGGCAACGCCGGGCTGAAATGCTAGTATATCTATAAAAGTGCACGTGTCTGTCTGTGTGTGTATGTGTGTGTGTGTGTCTGTGTACATTTCCCTACACAATAACTCTGTCAATGTTCAGTCTACAGACTCAAAATTTGATATACAGGGTACTGAGAGATGGTAAAATCTAGGTGATCGGTTTTCGGCCAGAAATGTGGCTGGTAAGGTGTCAAAGTTCAACGATTTGACCTTTGAGAACTCTACCAAACTCCTCTGCCAATTTTGGGTCTAAACACTTGAAATTTTAAATATAGGTTCCTTGGACATGGATCTAACTTAATAACTTGATTTGAGCCCAAAATAATAAATGTTAAGGGGGTCATAATAGGGTCAAAGTTAAAAAAAATTGGCCGTTTTTTTTTTTTTTTTTTTTTTTTTTTGCTCAACATACACCTCCAAACACCCGGGCAACGCCGTGCTGAATGCTAGTATATATATAAAAGTGAACGTGTCTGTGTCTGTGTGTCTGTGTACATTTCCCTACGAAATAACTCTGTCAATTTTTAGTCTACAGACTCGAAATTTGATATACAGAGTACTGAGATTTGGGAAAATCTTTGTGATCGGTTTCTGGCCAGAAATTTGGCGATTAAGGGGTCAAAGTTCAACGATTTTTGACTTTTGAGAACTCTACCAAACTCATCCGACAATTTTGGGACTACAAACTTGAAATTTTAGATATAGGTTCCTTGGACATGGATCCAACTTAATAACTTGATTTGAGCCCAAAACAATAAATGTTAAGTGGTCATAATAGGGGTCAAAGTTTTAAAAAAATTGACCGCTTTTTTTTTTTTTTTTTTTTTTTTTTTGCTCAACATACACCTCCAAATATCCAGGCGAGGCCGCGCACCCATGCTAGTAATCTATATATATATATAAAAGTGAACCTGTCTGTGTGTCTATGTACATTTCCCTAAGCAATAACTCTGTCAATTTTCAATCTACTGACTCGAAATTTGATATACAGGGCACTGAGATTTGGGAAAATCTTTGTAATCCATTTTCGGCCTGAAATTTGGCTGTTAAACGGTCAAAGTTCAACGATTTGACTTTTGAGAACTCTGCCAAACTCCTCTGCCAATTTTGGGTCTAAACACTTCAAATTTTAGATATAGGTTCCTTGGACATGGATCTAACTTAATAACTTGATTTAATCCCAAAACAATGAATGTTAAGGGGGTCATAATAAGGGTCAAAGTTAAAAAAATTGACCGTTTTTTTTCTTTTTTTTTTTTTTGCTCAACATACACCTCCAAACACCCGGGCAACGCCGGGCTGCATGCTAGTCCATCTATATTTCTATATAAGAAATATTGCAACATTAACGTTTTAAATATCCTTTTTTATGGTATAATCTATATATATAAAAGTGAACGTGTCTGTGTGTTTCTGTACATTTCCCTAGACAATAACTCTGTCAATTTTCAATCTACAGACTCGGAATTTGATATACAGGCAATCGAGATTTGGAAAAATCTTTGTAATCCATTTTCGGACAGAAATTTGGCTGTTAAGGGATCAAAGTTCAACGATTTGACCTTTGAGAACTCTACCAAACTCCTCTGCCAATTCTGGGTCTAAACTATTGAAATTTTAAATATAGGTTCCTTGGACATGGATCTAACTTAATAATTTGATTTGAGCCCAAAACAATAGATGTTAAGGGATCATAATAGGGGTCAAATTAAAAAAAAAATAACCTCTATGGTCTCTACCAAATTACTCAGACAATTTCTGGTCTAAACATTTAAAATTTTACATAAAGGTTATTCAGAGATAGGGCAAGCTTTTTAATCGGTTTGGGTCAAAAATTTGAGCTACAAATATATAAATGTATGTATGTATGTTTGCATGTCTGCCTAAAACTTTTAACCGAGGCAACGGATTTTCACAAGATCCATATCGTTTTGAAGTTCGACCCTTCAGACAACAAATACCGACAAATTGGCTAAAAACATTAATTTCTTTGCCCTCAACTGGGCACTTTTCTACAGGGAGGGGTTGCTTTTTTTTCGCCGATATTTTCGAAAAAGTCATCCCCTGTTTTTGAATGTCTAGCCTTACTTTAAAACTACGTCACTTCCGGTTTGTAAGTGGTCGTAACAGCAAAAACGTCAGGTTTTTTTTTCATGTTCTTTTCCTCCTTCACGGTACAAGTTCGAGCCTGCCTTCCTACTACCGCGTTTTTTTTTTTTTTTTTGCTCAACACCCCCCCCAAACACCAGGGCAACGCCGGGCACCCATGCTAGTTACAAATAAGATCTTTTTAAAGTTAAAATCATTAAAGTATGGAAAACAATCTCTGAAAACATTTTTTTTATTTTTTTAATCTTTATATAAAAAAAAAAAAATTAATTTCTTTCAACAGATTGTAAAATAAAAGGATTTTTAGAAGCTAAAAAATGATCTGGAATTTTCTGAAATAACGCCCTCCCTCACTACTTAAAGCCACAATCCACCATTTATCTTTAGAAACCTTCATCTCCGATATAGCATGAGTCATGTCAGTGTTTATATGTTAGTTTCTTAGGGTTTTGGTTTTCTTTTCTTGGTCATTACGTCTCATTTATTGTCAGTATTCTTTGTTTTGGTTTGGCATTTTTATTATGGCCATCAGTCATATGGATATTGGAAATAGGCTCTGTGACTCCCACATTTTCAATGGAATTGTCCCGTTCATTTTTATTATATTATCCTTCCAAATTTATTAGGAAGTCAAGGTTGGCAAGATTTCTTTCTTTACCATTTGTTATCCAGTTCTGCACGGAAATTGACAAATAATGTAAATCACTTAACAATTTCAATAAATAATTCTGGGCTATTCTTTTCTATGCCGAAACAAATGATCGGCAAATTTCAGTGAATCAGATTCGTTTCGAATGTTTTAAGGCATATCAAGTCTTTTGGGGGTTATTGAATACTGTCATCTTTTCTGGGAACCAACACGTTGTAGCCGCAGTCACAAAGCAGATAAAGAATAGAAAAGAACTTTAACTTGTTGTTGTACAATGGCATTTATTTCCTCATTCTCCCGCTACCGCTGTGACGTCCCTCGGGTGATTGTCTTCTCGAACGTGCTCTTGAACGTCGTCCACTTCTCTAACAGGATAATCTTCCCTAACATGCTTTTTCTCTTTTTTATAGCCTTTGTTTTCTTTATCGTGACGTCATGTAGCCGTCACCTGCGCTATGTTACAACATTAAAGCAATACATATTCTGTTCAATATTAGCTGTATATACTCGATATTTCCTTGAATGCAGTGGAATCACTTTAGTTTTTAATTTTTTATCCGTTTGCACATTTTTTGAACTCGTATAGAAAAAGAAATAGCATTTTAATTCTAATGGAAAAAAAATTCAGTTAAAACCCCTCTTGCTGATTTAAATTTTTCACTTATAATTGAAAAGAAATACCAGTTGTCTGAGTTGGGACTACATTATTTTAAAAAGAAATAAGCTGAAATGAAGTACGTTATGACAGTACAACAATAAGAATTGAAATTGGTTAGTCAGAATCAAAGATTTATGTGTCAGCTTGAATGTTATTTAGGTCCGACTTTTAAAATGTCACAATATCTCCATCTATCTAACCAAATGTATCTATGAAAGTAACCTTGCCTGTCTGTGTGAGGAACGATCTCTAAAAAGCTACTCTGTCAATGTTTGGTCTACAGACTTGAAATAGAAGAGATTTGAACCTGTGGAACAAATTCGATTCGGATTTTAGTCGATTAACATAGCTGCTAAGAGGTCAAAATTTAAAAATAAAATGAAAATCGGGAGGCGTAAGTCGACTAAACCTATTGTATGCATGTGCAAATATACATTTATACCTTTAACATCGTTATTTTTGAAGTTTTTATGTGTATGGATCTAGCTCAGACGACAATAAATAAGATTAGAGTATTACATGTTTTGGTTTCGATTCTAGCGGTGTCACCTAAGTTCTTTTTATTTATTTATTTATTTTTTTTACTTTTTGAATCACTAATATATAGTAGGTACAATATAATAAATAATAGGGTATTGGCTCTATAATAATAAATATGAAATCTGCATGACTTAAAATATCATATTTAAGTGTATTTTTCGGCTGGATCACGCCAGACGGCCACTAATCTATATTAGGTACAATGTAATAATGAATAGAGAATTGGCTCTATTATAGACTACGGAATCTCCATAAATTAAAATATCATATTTAGCTTGGCGGCTTGCTAGTAAATTTATATTTTAGTGAATGTTAGTACAATGTATGGAAAACAGTAAATATATATATAAGAATATGCCATCTATATATATATATATATAAAAGTGAAAGTGTCTGTGTGTATTTCCCTACGCAATAACTGTCAATTTTAAGCCTACAGATTCGAAATTTGATATATAGGGTACCGAGATTTGGGAAAATCGATGTGATTGGTTTTCGGACAGAAATTTGGCGATTAAAGGGTCAAAGTTCAACGATTTGACCTTTGAGAACTCTACCAAACTCCTACAATTTTGGGTCTAAACACGTGAAATTTTAGATATAGGTTCCTTGGACATGGATCTAACTTAATAACTTTATTCGAGCCCCAAACAATAAATGTTAAGGGGTCATAATAGGGGTCAAAGTTAAAAAAATTTACCTTTTTTTTTTTTTTTTTTTTTTGATCAGCATACACCTCAAAACACCCGGGCAACGCCGGGCACCCATGCTAGTTATATAGTGAAATGTTTTTCAAATCAGCAAAAAAAAAAAAAAGAAAAAAAAAACGTTAAGAAATTCTATGCTTCTCCTGTGAAATAAGGATGTTCATTTCATAACATTAAAAAGAACATATATAGACAAAAGAAATATTAGTCTACTACCGGTAACATAATATCTTTTTTGTAGTCAGCATATAATTATTATTCCTTTTTATTTATAATTGTATGTTTTTTATATTTACACTAACAGGTCGGCCAGCGTTGCCTGTAAGATCGGTAAGATACGCTTAAATATGATATTTTAATTCATGCAGATTATGTACTTATTATTATAGAGCCAATTCTCTGTCTATTATTATATTGTACTTAATATATATTCGTAACCTATGAATATAGGTTTGTGCATGTAAACAGGATGAGTCGACTACTCTTGCTAAGGTCAACTGTTTTGTTTTCAATTTTAACCCCTTACCAGCAATTTGTTTTGTGTGGGGGCGGGGCTAAAAAACAAATCAAAAGTGTCTCTGTATATAAAATTTCAAATCTGTAAACTAAATATTCCTAGGGGAGTTTGAGACAGACTTTTCACCCACACGCTGACAAGGTCACTTATATACAATTTCCGTGTGCTAAAATGTTTTTATCATAAATCCTACGCCATTATGCATAAATAGAATTCAGCGTAACGGTGACATGAAACCAAGCATCTAATAAGAAGCTATAAAAAATGAATAAGTCATTAATTAATGCTCGCTTTTTTAAAAGGAATATGTAAATTAGTTAACCTTCATATAGTCGCTTGAATATCCAAGACTAATTTCTCCCACTCTTTATCTGTGTCTGAACGTAGCTTCCATAAACAAAGCTTCATTTTTAGAACTGCATGCCTGTGGAAATCTCTTCCGTTTCCCTGCTTTCCATGATAGTCTTCAAGTTAAATGTGAACAAGTTCTTGATGAGCCGTTCCCTTAAGTAATCCAAGTTACCAAATTTCCACTACAAACGATTACTACGCTATTGTCCCATTGACTACCGTACACTCATTCACCCTTATCCTCAAATGGCCCCCGGGCCTTGATAAGTGGTGAATTCTTTGTAAAAAAAAAAAAATCAAGTTCTTCACAATGTTTTAATGTATACGCAGATATTAGTTTTAATCTCGGTCTTTTATACGTATTATTGATCTTTAACTTAATCTTCAAAAAACCCCAAAACCGTGAAGATGCATCTAATAAATTACCAACAAGGTTGTCTACTTATTTTTATTATTCCTGTAGAAAAGGAAACGTTGCTGCATAATTATAATGGCATGAATGTGTGCCGTGCAGAAGATGATGTTTACATCGCCGTGGCAGAAAACCCAAGATAAAGATCCCTTGCTGGTGCATATGATGCGATGTATGACTCTACGTAGACATTCATTATGCAGCGAAACTTATTACCTTGGTCAATTACAAATTTATGAAGAGACACGAAACGAGATAGACATTGTTTGCAGGCAGTTGACTAAATCAATATTCATGCAGGTTGGTGTTTGTTTTAAAAGCGTGGCCATTGATAACTATGCATGCATATTCTAAACTATTTCCACGAAAATATTTCTCTGTTCTCTCTCTCTTTTATTTTTATTTATTTTTTATATGGTAATCGCTCCATACAAAGCATGAAGCCAATTGATGTAAGGAGCTAAAACAAGAATACAACGTCATGGTCAAAACCTAGCCAATGATTATATATATATATATATATATATATATATATATATATATATTGGAATTCTTTGAGATGAATAATTCGTATATTTATTCTTTTAGTTAGTTATTTTATTTGGGAACTGTTATCCTCATCTTTATAGTTGTTGTTTCACAATGTTTCGGCCAACTATTCCTCTGGCCTCCTTCAGATAGCTAACTGTGACGGGATAGGAATGCGGAGTCTCTTAACTGTATTGATAGTTGTTGTTGTAGTCTCACCATGTTTTGACCAACTAATCCTTTGGCCTGCTTTGAGTAGGATTGAAACTGCTATCTTCAGACAATGCTCGTCTGGAACTGTAGAGATTTAATTCCTCTATCCACTGTGCCACGATTGATGTAAGAATTACAACAAAAATACTTCGAAGTCAAAACGTAGCCAACGATGTTATATGGATAAATTCTAACCCAACAAACAGCAATTCTTAGCCCTTTGTCAAAAACATCGTTCATGGAATGTGAGAATCAAAGGGTAAAATAGTGGAAATGAGACTTACAAGGCTGACGAAAGTAAACTCGAGGCGCACCTTTTACTCTTCATAAGATAGTAAGATTTGGAGGTTCAAGATTTTTAGTGTTCAACAGGGAAAACATTTCTCATAATGTCAATTAAGCGGTTGCCTAAGAAATCAACATATAATCATTTACAGGAGATGCTGTGTTTTGGCAATAATCAATTTATACAGGGTGACCCCCCCAAAAAAAAACGTGATATCTCCATTATTTATTCACCGATTGTCCTTATTTTACAGGACATGGCAGAGCCAACGATCGTGAGTACACCAAGACCCCAGTGGGATCTGGGACAAAGAATACACTGTGTTAAATTTCGTTCGGACAAAACACTAAGAAACGAGGCCTAATTAGAGTTGGGGCCCGTTTTTAGGGGTCACCCTGTATAAATGCCTAATTAGTTTGAGATCGTTTTAATCAGACATAGACATAAACCTTAATATATTAAGGTATAAAATGTCTTGTGACGAAGAGTTCAGAACAAACCAAAATCCTGATTTTCTCCCCATGAGAGCAGCCTTTTCAAAATTCTGGAGATAACAGTTGATAATTTTAATTCTTCGAATTACTATTCTCACTTAAGTTGCTATATTTGTAACCTTTCAACTCCTGTAACCTCCAACCTTATTCAGGTGTATCTTTTCAAACTTTGAAGTCATTGTCGAACTCTGGACCCTATACGAAAGTTCGAACAGAACTCCTTATTTAATTCATGGGGTAGATTATTCCTGTTCTGTCAACCATAACCGTTGTTAAGTAATTATTGTAGTGGGCATTGCATTCTCAACTTTTAGGGGTGATGGCATCTTCCGGCAGTTTACGGTAAGTAGCCAGAAAATTTGCTGGAAAAAGCCGATGTGAACACTGGCAGACGATAATTTCAAAATGCTGGAAAGAAAACTTTAACTGTGCTTAATTACACAAAAGGATTTTTTTATATAGAAAAGTATATTAAAAAAGAATTTTCAACAATTTTTTTAGAGAAATATATATATTTTTAGATGATAACATGGAAACAACTATCAATGAAAATAAATCCTTTTTTTTTTTAAATGGAAAATATCTAAGAAAACATTTTGCAATAAAATAAGTGTTTTATTTTTGGTCCCTCTAACAAAAACAGTGATTGGACTTAGTAATTCATTCCCGTTCATCCGTTCGTACTTTTCTCAATAACCATGCCTTGGACTTTTTTTTTTTAATTTGCACAAACATTAGTCATGGTGGAAGTAAATGTTTGACTTATGGAAGGAGAGCTTGCATACTCTGTTTCATTTTTTACGAAATGACAAAACCCATTTTTTATGCAAATAACTATGATCGAAAATATTTTTTTAAGGAAAGTATTAGAAAAGTGTATTTTTCCTATTAACGAAAATAGCTGATTGCTGATTAGCAAATTACGACAGCTTTTTTTTCCTGGCTGCTTTTCTGCCAGCTTACTGTAAACTGCCGGGAGATGTCAACACGACCTTGGGTCAGAGTCTGGATCGGTACTAGTGACGGTTTTCCATAGGTTGAATCCTGAAGACAGATAAAAAAAATAACTAAAAATAAAATGCAAACAAAATTATTATTTATACTTGGTCATAGCTGAAAGAACAACACTAATCTATTCTTGTGGATAAAGTAAAGGTTCAGTTTGAAAGTCTGTAAATATTCTTGAGTTTGAAAACATGCACCCGAAAATAGTTGGCGGTTTCATTGACCAAAATGGTGTCCAAATAATCACCAAGCTGAGAATTGTAATCTTGTTGTATAGCTGTATGTATATATATATATATATATATATATATATGCTGTGTAGCAACCGTTTATATAGTCGTATCCAATAGTTCATTTAATTTACATTGCGAGTGTATATAACGTGCATGTAAATGAGACGCCACTGATCTTTCTATATGCATATATGGCATGTCCATATGTTACGGCAGTATCGTCTAGCGCGTATACAGTGTTCATATAAATAATATGCATATAAAACGTGCATAATAAGTGTATATACAGACACTAAGCGTGTCGCTTTAAATGCGTGTATACAATGCTTCTGTTTATCTTCTGTGTGAGTGTATGTGTGCGCGTGTTTACACACATTCAAATACTGTTTACATAATCTGACAACATTTTAGATGAAATTCTTTAACACGTATATATAACATCCTCTATGCGTGGCAAAGCAGACAAGGTAGACATGCCTTCTTTCATTGTTTTGCTCCTGTAAACGAAGATGCTTCTCTCTGAAGGAAACAGCAAATAACAAGATATTTTACATGACTTTATTTTCACGCATCCACGCTTGCCCCAGAGTTTTCAGACGTTTCCCCAGATTCTACATCTTGTTATATCTCCTGATACGCTCCCATGAACGTAAAAATGACGATTGATTGCCGTCGATTTTCGGTAAACTGACTCTTTGACTCGTGTTTAGGTGTATATATCTATATCTATCTCTCTCTCTCTCTCTCTCTCTCTATATATATATATATATATATATATATATATATATATATATCAATACCTGCTACTTACGCACTTTACGTAAATAGGTCAATCGTATTGTTTATTGTTTTGATGAACGAAATTCCGAGCACTTTATTATTGTAACTTTGTAAATATTTTATTGCGTCTTAAATATCTATTATCGTTTCAAATATTTATTTTTTTTCAAACATTCTTTACTTATGAAATATTTTATATGCCAATAACATTGAACATTCATTCAATCGTCCATCGATATCTGCAGTTACATGAAAACACTGTAAATCCAGCCTACAGGCCTAATATGCAACCAGCTGAACTCGCGGAGCCTGTGGAAATTCCACAGGGGATTCATTCATATGTAATATATTGATGTCGGCATTCTGTAGATGGTCAGTGTAAATGGAAACGCTCTGATATTATTGTAGCTTTTTTGTTAAACTTGCAAAACTATTTATCTAAGTTAGCATGAACGTCCGGCAAAGCCCAGTTGTAAAATACGCTTAAATATGATATCTTAATTCTTGCAGATTTTGTGTATATTATTATAGAGTTAATGTTCTATCGATTTTTATATGTTATAAAGTTGCGATTTCAAAAATAAAAAAAATATATCCATATTACTTGAATGCATTAGCTTG
Organism: Euprymna scolopes; assembly: GCF_053919585.1. Lineage (NCBI taxonomy): Eukaryota > Metazoa > Mollusca > Cephalopoda > Sepiida > Sepiolidae > Euprymna > Euprymna scolopes. The sequence goes on from NC_136487.1 coordinate 35,358,186, forward strand.
AATCGAAACTGAAATAAAAACTTATGAAAAAAAAAAAATATATATATATATAACGAGTTCCTTCAGCCATAATCGAAAGCGAACCAAAACTTAGGAAGAATTCTTGATAAAATTATTTATATATAAAAACAATAGATGATTTAAGTGCCATCAGCGATAGTTGAAATCGAAACCAAATTTTATAAAGAATTATTGGTAAAATTATTTCTGACAAGAAATAGAAAAACATAACAATTAAACGACCCGGATGTAAGCGTGACACACAAAAGAACACATACGCTATTGTATTAATATATAGATAATAACATGTAACTGTAAACAATGAACCAAAACAAATAAGAAGTTTGCATTGTTTTATTGACATTTTTTTGTGATTATTTATATAACTAATATCCAATTATAATGAGTTTGTGCAAAAGTTTTTGCAGATTTAAAATGTCACCTTGAAAAACTGTTTTAAAAAAATCTTTATTCATAACAATAAGGACCTTTGCTCTCTAGAACGTAATTCCATCTGTCAACGAGTTTATAAATACTCCATCTGTAAAATTCTTTAGGATTTGATGTGAATTATAAATCTCTCATATACAATCTCCTTGCGATGTTAGCCTAAAGCCATCTAAATGGTTTTGTAATCCTTAAAATAAGTGTAAATCAGGGGGAGCTATATCAGGAGAACATACAGACTAGTGCAAGATTTCTCAACCCAAATCTCCTAAGAGATATTAGGTTAGTAGTGCTGTGTGAGGGTGAGCATTATCATGATGGAAGATGATGATTTAAAAATGTCGTTTTCGGATCAATATGATGAGAATATTGCAGAAAAATATGAATGATGCTTTAATAATCTATATATCTATAAAAATGGGAATTCGCAATCTATATACTCAACGAATTTGTCATCTATAGGCTTGAAATTTGGTACATAGGGTATTCAGATATGTGGAAAACCTTTTTATCGGTTAAAAAGGGCTGGTAAGGAGCCCAAATTGAAAAATTGGTACGTGGGGGGGCATCGGATTTTTATCTTTTTATTAACTGTTTCATGAATGCGCATGCGTGAATAATTCACATGACAGATTCTTTTATGCTAAGAATAAGTAAGTTTGAAAACACTTTTTAAACATCGTGCCAGGCTTGACTCGCTGTTTTTAGGTCTTGGTTTCGATCTCAGCTCGAGTATTTTTTACTTACAAAAGTGAACTGTTTAGAAAAAGAAATAACATTCGCGTGCATATGTCTTAGTTTCTTTCCGTTTTTTTTTTTTTTTTTTTTTTTTTTACTCCATTTTCTTTAAAGGAATTATACATTACGTTTAATACCTACAGTATTTCTGTTTATAGTAAATAAGAATTCTGCATTAATCCAAATATATTATTTCTGTATTTCACGACTGTGGCAATGCCGGGAGACCTGCTAGTTTAAAAAAAATGTTAAAAATGAATCAAGGTGATATGTTTAAGAACAATATGCATAAAATAAAATACATTATAATGGTTTAAAATGCACCTTCCACAAACCATCAGAACGTTTGCACTGACTTAACATAAACTATGATTTATATATTAATCATGTCTCCATACTCAAAATTTTTATCGTCTTATTGATCGTCTCATGTGATGGCAATAAATATGCATACAAAGATAAGCATGTCAGTAGTCTTCAAACCTAATGACAGAATGACGTACTGGTGAATTTGCTGGAGAAGGTGGGAGAAGGATTTAATTTACAATAATTAAGAGCTCTTGCTTAAAGAAACACTACACAATTATAAAAAGGTTGGTTGGTTTGTTTAATCAGTATATCGACCTTTTGCTGTATCAGTTTTTTATTTTTGTTTTCAAAGTTGTCTTCAAACTTTTAGTTGCTTTTTAGAGTGTTCTTCTTTCTCAAACAGCCAATAATAATATACATATATATATGTATTATATATATATATATATATATATATATATATATATAATGTCATCCCCTTTAAGAAACTCGTTTCTTATCGTTGAGCACTTTCAGTTGAATTAAAAAGTCGGTCAATTAAGCTCTTATGGGCAGATCGTCATATAATGATTAGATCACTCTGACTGACGTTAAAAACATTTAATCAAATAAATGTTTAAAATTCAACAGTATTTCTCACGGTTAACGGTAGCCGAATGGATATGGTCCTTGCTAATGAAGCCAGAGATGACCTCTGTCGCCGGGTTCGAATCTATCGACTAGTGTTAATCGTGACACACCGAAAAGGATGAAACACTAGTGTCTGTAGGTATTTAATAATTATTATAGTGAATAATTATAATTTTTTTTTTTTTAAATTCAATTTTCACCCCAAACAAGGCACAGTGCCACTTTGAAGCAGGGGGCTACTATCAGGGACTTAATTAGCAGGGTCATTATGAAGGGAGATGAGTAAAAAGATGTTTGTTAACATTACACTTGAATTTCTGCATATCATTGCAGTGGGGAAAGCAGAATAACGGAAGGGAGTTCCAAAGACCCGCAGTTCTGGGGAAGAAACTATTGGAGTAAAAGGCTTTCTTGCACCTAGGGATCTCTACTGTAAAAAGGGATGAGACTTAGTAGCTTGTCGGGTTTGTCAGGGGTAGTTACGTCGGGGAGGTACAAGTGTTTGCAGTTCGTCAGAGCATTCACCATTAAAGTATTTGTAGAACAGGCAGAGGGATGCAACATCTCGTCGACGGGACAGAGGCTGAAGCCTAGATGACAGTTCAGGACCTATCAGGTTGGTGACCCTCTTTTGAACCCTGTCCAGGAGCGAGAGACAAGCAGCAGATGCACCAGCCCAGATGTGACAACAGTACTCCATACATGGGCGAATGGTTGCCTTATAGAGGTATAGGATACCGTCAGGCGTAAGTAGTTTTCTAGCACGGTAGAGGGAGCCAACCTTCTTTGCAGCAGCCTTGGAAATGCTCTCAATGTATCTATTCCAGTTCATATTCCCTGTAAACGTTAGGCCGAGGAGTTTAAAAGAAATACTTTCAGGCAATTTGTTCTTGGCCATTGCTATTAGTGGTAGAGAAGGTTTCTTGTAGCTATTGAAGGAAACAAGCTTAGTCTTAGCAGCATTGAATGTGACCAACCATTTTTGTCCCCATTCCACTACGGATTGGAGGTCATCCTCTAGTGTTTCTGCCATTTCCTTGGATATGTGTTCATTTGTTTTCCCCTCATATCTGTTATAGAGAGTGGTGTCATCGGCAAATATACCCATCTCCGAAACAATTTTGTCAGGGAGGTCGTTTATGAATATCAGGAATAATAGAGGTCCAAGGATAGACCCCTGAGGTGCTCCAGTATTTATGTTATATTGTTTGGATGTACGATCGTCGAGGACAACTTTGATTTTTCTATTACTTAAGAAGGATTTAATTACATTATGAATTCTTCCAGTGATTCCATATGATCTAATTTTCCTTAGAAGACCATCGTGCCATACCCTGTCAAAAGCCTTAGATATATCAAGGGCCACCGCTCTACCCTCCCCTGTTTTATCCAATGAACGGTATATACGTTCAGAAACTACAGTTAAGATATCTGCTGTTGAACGGGCTTGCCTGAATCCATATTGTTGGTCAGTCAGGAGCTTAGCAGCTGTTAGGTGCTGGACTAGGGCTTGATTAACTAAGGATTCGAATATTTTGTCGAAAAGTGGGAGGAGGCCAATGGGGCGATAATTTAGTGGGTCAGTTCTTTCACCAGAATTCTTGAAGACTGGTACCACAGAGGCGGTTTTCCAGCAGTCGGGAAAACAAGATTCGTTGAGGCATTTATTGTAAAGTTTGGACAGAACTGGAGCAACCTCGGCATATATATATATATATAGAGAGAGAGAGAGAGAGAGTAATCCACATAACGTACTGTTTCGTTGTATCACAGCTAATCAGTGTCTTGTCTGTGAATCATAAAAATAAATAAATGAATAAAAGAACTTAGTATAAGGTATATTGCCAATTGGGCGTTTCAGTTGATATAACCTGTGACCTTCTTCAGATGTCACTTACAACCGAATTTTATCTCAATTCTCGCAAGGACCCGTCGCATAACGGATAAAGCACGAGAGAAAAATTAGTTGGCATTCTTCTAGAGGTTATGATTCAATTCTCAGCGTGAATGATACTCAAACTATAATTGCGAATTACAGAAGATTTCTGTCCAGTCATGACTGATGAAAAGAGCATGATACTCCCATGGATTAAATAAAGGTTTTTTTTTGTTTGTTTTTCTTTACATGGGGGGGGGGCACCACTTATCAAGGCCCAGAAGCCACTCGAGGACAAGGGTTAATGGATATACATTAGTCATTGTGATTCCGGTCAAAATTCTGTGCAGATTTCAGCGTTCAACAGAAAGATTCCAGAGTTTGACAAAATACACTTAAAGAAGATTGGAGGTTACATCGACCGAAACGTTTCAAAAATTACACTGAAGATGTGAACAGTAGTCCGAATAATCCAAGTAATATGGATGGTAAAAATATGTGCTTATTTTAAGATATCTAGTGTAGGTGTTTGTCTTAGGGAGAAAGAACAACAAAAGCATCTAACACAAAGGCATTGTGTGAAGACACGTTAAAATTTCTGAGGCATCATTAGCCTTCGTATTGTCCGCTCTTAATGGGGATTCTTTTGATGACAAAAATGATGAAGCCTAAACTAAGGAGTTTAATTCCTATATTATTCGTCATCATCATCCGCCATTGTTGACCTCAAATCATACGGTACAATGGATCTGGTCTTTGCCCTTCTCATGTTGTTATTTGTGTTAGACCCCCACTCCCTTTCCCCGTTTCTAGCATTTTTCTCCTTCCATTGTTTGCCGTTTCATTCTTCCAAAAACTTTGTCATTAGCGCTCATTGGCTTCGGTCTTGCTTAATGAACTGTCCGTCGATCAAGATATTTGCCCCCCCCCCTTTTTCTTTTTTTTTTTTTCGAGAATTTTTATATTCATTTGGTCTCCTTTATTTATTAACGTTTCTCTCATGTCATCTCATCTGTTGAGAAGTTTGAGACTCATATTCCCACACTTTCTTTCCTTTATCTTCTTTTATTCCAATCCTTACTTCTGTTCCCTGTCAATTTCTATCCCTCCTCTTCCCCCTCCAGATCTGTTCACATTAATCTCTCTAATTCTATGTCATCTGTCTCTCATTTTCCTCAAATTAGTCCATCATATTCTTATGTCTGACTTTCTATACTTGTACATGTATTTATATGCGTTCTTCTTCATGTAAGTTGAGTCATGCTTAATCACTAATCAATTCATCTATCGATCCACAAAGGTCAATTCAAGTCTGATCCTACTCATATATTTGATCTTCCAAATTCCTTAAACTTCTTGTACCTTTGTAAACATTTCTTCATCCTGTTGGCTATATTCTTTCTTCTCCTGCTGCTACCAACACGCACTGTACACTTGCATATCTGTCATTAACACTGAAGAAGTTCGAAGGATCAGGCGAAAAGTATGTCATTTTAGAAGCTTTCTTTCTGAAATAGTAACATTTTGCATTCTATACGTCAACAAATAAGATATAAATGGAAAGATATAAATATTTATATATTTTTCGTATTGATTCTGTGTGTCTCTCTCTCATATATATATATATATATATATATGAAATAAAATGGATATATATATATATATATATATGCATAACTATAAATGTATTTGTACTGTGTAGATCTATCAATCCTGTTGAGCTGATCCCATATATCCAGTCACCTGTGGTTCTCCTTTGTATCTAGTTGTGTAGATGTCGCCCTAGCTGTCTAGTTGTGTAGATGTCGCCCTAGCTGTCTAGTTGTGTACATGTCGCCTTTCCTATCCAATTACCGTCTTTCTATGGTTCTAATTTTGCTCTGGCATGTCATTATCTATCCAACTTGCTTTTTGTGTACAAAATATTCTACTTTTTTATTTCTACAGTAATTTCTTTTTTTTTTTTTTTACACATTTCCTCTCAAATTTTCGTTCTCAACTTCCGACTAACTTTTATAATTAAACTAGAAGGGGTACCCGGCGTTACCTGAACCATGCAAGACAAAGAGAAGAAACGTTTGAACACATCTATAAAAATATGTATACGTTTTCACCGTCCTAAATTCACTTTTTCAACAAATGTTCATGAGATCATTAAAAAGTTTTAATATCAAGTATTCCTTTCTTGCGTATGGACTTATTGTACCGTGCTAATTTTTAAATAGTGTTTTCAAATTAAAACCAAGTTTTTGTGTATAGTAAAAAAAAAATCAAAAGAAAACTAAAGTTATTTTCAGCTAGTCAAATGTTTCTTTTTTTATATCAACCAAAATAAACGTTTTTATGTTTTTAAAAATGATTGCTGATTACTTATTCTTATTCAAAGAAAAAAATATGACTCATGCCAGGCAGGAATCTCAAAAGCGAACTCGCTATTCATTAGCCTAAACATCGCAACGATGATATGACGTTTTGTGAGAATTTTGAATTGGTTGACTTGCCAAGGGTAGGTCGGTGGGGAAGAAAGGAGTGCTGGTAGTTGTGACCAACACGGCCGGTGGTTCGTTAATCAAAGAACCTGAGTGCCTATTCCTTACAAGTTAAATAGACATTTCAGTCACGTGTGAATCTCGTTGACTGAGAGTTGGAGTAGATAAAAAGGGGTGGCCGCTCTACTGTTGTTGTAGTAGTTGTTGTAGTCTTTTAGACAAATTACACTTCGACCATCGTTACCCATTTGTTACTTTTACAAGGAAAGACTGCTTGTAAGCAACGTCGACATTTCGTTGCAAGACTTAAACCGTATTTTCTTCCCCTCCCCTCTACTCGTCGGTATGCTAATTCCGACAGTTTGCATATTCATGTTTTTGAAATGAGGGTAGGAATTAACAGCATTCACGCATGCGTAGAATGTAATTAAGAAAGACCGCCGAAGGCAAGATTTTTATCTCTTCAACTAAAATGATACTTGTACCCAAAAGAAATAATGATTTTTTTTTTTAATTATTAGATATTGTACGGGTTCCATGCTCTTTCAATCGATACCATATGGTGGTCAGTTTTTTTTTTTGTTTTTTTTTAGACACACAAACGCACATTTGACCCTTATATAATAGATTCAGTTAAGAAAATCGGTACTTGTGCATTTAGCGAACCAGACGTAACTAAGCAAGCGCTCGGCTTTGTCCGGCGCATGACGTCAACAGCCGGATATAACCGAGCGTTGCCGATTAAGCAGACGAGATAACCGCTATCAATTGGAAGACTGTAACAAATCAAGAAACGCTTAATCGAGGAGAGTTTTAAAAAGATAACCGACGAAATAAAAATGAATATTACTAACCTTGCGGACCAGCTACAGACCCCCGAGGCTACCCTAAACTTTTGCCAGAAACGAAAATTGGTGGCAGAAGAGAAAAGGTGTTTACATTGCGGCCAGGATTGTTTACTTGCAAAGAGAGCAAGCCTTTCCGACGGTTACGGTTGGAGGTGTAGAAGTTGCCGCTGTTGGACCTCCATTAGGAATGGGACCTTCTTCTCATATTCGCGACTGACCATATCATGCATCCTAAAAGTAATATACTTATGGGCTTTCGAGATGGCCTCGACCAAAAATCTTCATCGCGAATGTGGGCTACGTTCTCGCCACACAATTGTGGATTGGAAAAATTTCCTGCGTGATATATGCAGGGACTATTTTCTCAGGAATCCCCGGCAGATTGGAGGCCCAGGCCATACGGTAGAAATCGACGAGTCCGTATTTAACCGTAGGAAATACAACGTCGGCAGACTTCTGACACCGGTGGTCTGGGTCTTCGGTGGATACGACCCCCGCCGAATAGGAGGGTTTCTTGGTCACTGTACCAAATAGGAACGCCGAAACCCTCCTTCCACTAATAAAAAAATACGTTTTGCCGGGGACGACGGTCGTATCAGACTGTTGGAGGGCTTATAGCAAAGTGGGAGGAGATGGGTATCACCATTTGACGGTGAACCACAGCTTGAATTTTGTCGATCCCGTAACACAGGCAACCACAAATCATGTGGAGCGGATGTGGAAGGAAGCCAAGCAACGAAATAAACGCGAATGCGGTACCAACCGGGAACTTTTGGACACATATCTTATTGAGTTTATGTGGAGGCAAAAGTTTGGTAGGCAGCCTTTTGACTCCATATTAACCCATATAGCCGAAAGCTACCCGGTTGGTAAGGAGGAGCTTCCTATCACAATCGCTACCTCTTCTCCGTCTACTTTGTCGTCTGAAGCCCTTCAAAAGTCTGAGGAAAACATATCCTCCTGAGAAAAAAAAAAAAAAACTGTATATATCTCGCAGGGATTCCGGTAAAAAAAAAAAAAAAAAAAAAAAAAGTCCTTGTTTCTGGGGGGAAAAAAATGACAATATTTTTTTTTTTTACGTTAAACATTGAGAAAAAAAACCCAAACATTTCAGACGAAAAAAGTTTCCTATTATTTAAAAAACTTGTTTATTTATTTAATTTTATTTATAACAGAAAACAATTTCAAAAAAAAAAAAAATAATAATAATTAAATTATTAATAAAAAAACATAAATGAACGGCAGGTTTTTGCTTTTTATTTATTTACATTTATGATTCTACATTTTACAATTTCATTGTACAGTTATTTTGTTGTAGCGTTGTTTTTATTTAATCGGCAACGCTCGGTTTTATCCGGCTGTTGACGTTATGCGCCGGACAAATCCGAGCGATTTCTGAGTTACGTCTGGTTCGCTAAATGCACAAGTACCAGAAAATCAAACATGTCGTCTTGTTTATAAAAAAATACTGATACATCAAACCAACTCCTCCTGATTTTTTTTTAGCTTGAATATATACTGAATTATTTGCCATAGTTTTACACACAAGTGACTAAATATTTACACTCATACTAGCTATACCTGCACGGCGTTGCATGGAATGCAGTGAAATCATTTGGTTTTTACATTTTATTTGTATGCGCGTTTAAAAATTAAGGTAGGCAACTCTTGTTATATTAGATTTAAAATGAGTTACTTCTCTTGGTTTATATTTTAGATGATTAGTTAAAATTATTTAATATAAGAAGTCGTCTGAGCTGCCCTAAGAAATTAAAAGAATATATTGTAACTAAGTATGTTGTTAAATTATCGATAACATGGTCTTACAATGACAAGTGAAAATCAGCTAACCTAAAGCAAAGTTCGGTTCCTCAGCTTAAATGCTATTTGTGTCTGACTTTGAAAATCTCATTGCTTTGGAAATGGGGGAAACCGTATGTCTGTTAGCAGGTCTGTACTTTACGTCCACACAAAGAAGGCTTGGGAATGTCGATCTCGCAACTCATAGACATGCCATTTTTTTTTTTAATCGCTCTTTAATTCTATATTTCTTGGGGCCCTGTAATCGAGAGAGCCTTTTCCAACGTCATACCTGATCCCTTTGTCGAATCCTATTGTAGAACAAAAAAGAAACAAAACTTCTACAGCGAATGCCAAACCACAGTTAAATTACTGGTGAGGACGAGGGCTCTTGTACAACCCAGGAAAAGACTATCAGGATTTATTTCAGAATACTGCGTCAGGTGGAGCTGGGATAGTCGAAAGAGTAGATTCGTTCTTAGTGGAGTTGTGTGCCAGGTTAGAGTTATCTCAAAAAACTCATGAGTACTCTCTGACCTGATGAAGACATGATACTTGATGGAGATGGAATGAAGACAGATCCTTCTTGCCCACGCTTTGAGGGTGATAAATGATAAACGACTGGACATGTATTTTTCATTTGCAGCAAAATTCGACAACTCTTGCTATCTAAACTGTTCTACATTTACTAACCCAAGAACTCATATTAATTTTTATACTGTGACCATAACATCTGAGTATAGTCTTTTGCACACATTTCCCCATACTGCTCAGATTGAAACATTATCTGAGGTCGTCAGGTCTAAGTCTGTCTTTGAGACTCACATTATACATCCATTATATCATTCCTCTCCATGCAACACATATCCTCAACCCTTACTATCGTATCATTTTCATATCATTTCTCTCCATGCAATGCATATTTTTGACACTCACTGTTTAAGTTTACCTTCCATGCATAATTTCACTCCATAAACATGCCTTAATCGGCAATGGTAACGCTCTGCTGGTTAGTCATGGTGGTCGATCTGTAACTCTTGTAATCGCACTAGCACATGCTCCACTCGGTGCTTCTATGGTATTATCAAGATTATAGACTATAGTTTAATAACGTCTATTCTAATGAGCTAGAAAAGTCTGCAAATGACATTGGTCTTTACGTTAATGCCGATTAGACAAAGTTTATGACTTTCAATGGGGAGGGGAAGATCAAGGCTTCAGATGAAACAACAGACAATAAAGTTCGTAAAAAAAACATACAACCTCTACTCTTGTGACAATAATATTTACAATGACAGTTTATTCAGTGACAGTTTAAAAAAAGGATATGCAACGTTTACTCTTGTAAAAGTTTAAAAAGTGGCATGTAACCCCTGCTTTTGTGACAGTAAAGTTAAAAAAGGACATGTAACCTCTACTCAAGAAATTGCATGTAATATTATATTATAACGTAGCAAATACTAGATGACCTCTATCTTGTGTTTGCAATTAACAATGAAAATGCGATTGCTAATATATTAAAAATACAGTTAAGAAAACGACATTTAAAATGCAACGATAGTAAAGGACATGCAACCTGCCCTTTTGTGATAGCAACGTCTTTTGTCACCTCATCTCGGTTTCTGTCCTTTCATCTTTCATATTGTTCTCGCTGCCAATTGAAGTAAATAAAAAAACATAGAAAATGAAATCTCAGCATCTTCATGCGAAGATCACAAGATTCCATTCCTTTTGCATTTTTCGATGAAAACATGTCTTTTCAGCCAAATTTAATTGTTGCATATTTCAAAATCGTTTTTACGTTTTCAACATAGAAAATAGTTTCGGATTCTTTATCTATTGCTATTCTGATAATAATTATTCACATATCTCTAGAGATAATTATTCACATATCTCTAGAGATATATGTACTCACATTAAATAGTGTTCAATCTAAACACATGTTCATCAATGCGCTCGAAATGCATTATTACATATGCAATATACATTGGTAATATATTTCAATAATGTTTTTCATCTATATTACTATCTTTTGCTGAACTCTCCCTGACTTTATTAATGTATACACATATCTACATATTTTTCTTAGTCTGACTGTCTGTCCTTTTCACTTTTTCTCAGAAACTACTGATTCAAATTTTGTATAGACCTTTGTTTTAAGGTGCAACGAACTAAGTGTTATGGTTTCTGTTCTGCTAGATCTACAGCAAATGTGCTTACGGTTATTTCTCATAGGATTAGCGAAACTCTCGATGGAGACTTCCTTTCTAGGGCAATTGCTCTTGACATATCAAAGGCCTTTGATAGGGTATGGCATAAAGGTCTACTTCACAAGATCTCCAGCTATGGTATAGCTGGAAATGTCTTTTCAATTATTAAATCATTTCTCTCTGAGAGGTTCATAAGAGTAGTGGTTGATGGGCAGAAATCAGAAGCTCATAGTATTAATGCTGGTGTCCCTCAAGGGTCCATCCTGGGTCCAACTTTTTCTAATCTATATTAATGATCTTCCAAATCACATCCTTAGATCATTCGTAGACATTTATGCTGAAAACACTACCATCTATGGCAGCACATCAAAGGCCAAGTTCTCTCTGATTCTCTCTCTTCTGATCTTGAACATGTGGTAAAATGGGGAAAAAGTGGCTGGTTACTTTTAATGCATTTAAAACCAAGTTTCTGTCTTTACACCACTAACGTTCTAATCCACATCAGGAATCAATTGAAATGAATGGCTCTCGTCTTGGGGAGGCTCCATGTTTTTACAAGCTCCTGGTCTTGACCTTTATTTCTGATCTGAAATGGATAACATACATCAAATCTGTTGCCAATGTCGCTGGTAAAATGGGGAGATCCTTCTATCGATACAGTAGATATCTCAGTGCTGATGCAATTCTCTATCTATATAAGAGCCAGATACGTCCAAGGATGGAATACTGCTGTCAAATCTGGGCAGGAGCTGCTATGAAGATCTTATCCTGCCTTTGTAAACTCGTGGAGGATGCTCTTTCCTCTTCCCTGCAACGTTTTTCTCACAGAAGAGACGTTGCGAGCCTTTCTCTGCTTTATCGTTATTTTCATAGCAAGTGCTCGTCTGAGCTCCAATCATGGTCCCACTCGCTAAACATTCACGAGAAACACTCGTCTAGCTGAAAAAACTATCAATAATTTCCCCCACTTTTTATTCTGTGCTTAAACCTAAACATAGATTCCATGAACAAAGCTTCTTTCTTAGAACTGAAAACCTGTGGAACTCTCTTCGGTTTACATGCTTTCCAGCTGACTACAATCTGGCCGACTTCAAGTAGCTGTTCCCCTTAAGTAATACAATTTACCAAATTTACAATTTTAACGATTAGAATATATTGTCCATTT
>NC_136487.1:35375797-35423297 GCF_053919585.1 Euprymna scolopes
TGCCATTCCGGTGCTTTCATTTGGCAATAAATCAATGGGTCACAGCAAGTTTTTAATTTGAAGCAACGTTACAGGTTGTTTCGAAAATGTAAAACTAGGCAATTATTAAGTGCAAAGAATATTATAATCAAATTTATATTGCAACTTGATTATTTAAATGTAGAAAAGGTAATATTTTTGCAATCAAAATCATATCAAATAAATAATTACAAAACTATACAAATGCTAGATCAATAGTTTTTATCAAGTACGAATGAATATTTTAATCACTAAACCTTATATATATAGTTAGTTAGTTACTTAGTTATAATATATATATATATATATATATATATATATGGCGATTAAGCTACACTGAATATTCCGCGTTTCATCCACTCTAGGACTCTTCTTTTTCTTATGCGCATAAGCCTGAAGAGTCCTAGAGTGGATGAAACGCGGAATATTCAGTGTAGCTTAATCGCCATATACATTTTATATCTAAATAACTAGCTCTACCTACGTATTGAGCACTTTTGAAGTAAATACTTAAAGTTTACGCATAAATTTATACTTTCATATATTAATTTTATGTGAGTAAATGAAGTAGTTACATATATTAGTAGTAGTCGTATCAAAATATATTATGACTAGGGCTGTGACAACAGCATATTCTTTTCATTGTTTTGACTCTCGAGTATATATCCGACACAGTTAACCAAGAGAACCACATCACTCTATATAAACGCATATAAGATAGCAATCCATACACACTCGAGGGTCAAAACAATGAAAAGAATATGCTGTTGTCCTAGCCTTAATTATGACTCTATTGACGTATTGAGCACTATTGAAATAAATAAAATTTATGCACAATAGATTATATAACCTCATAATATATGTATGTACAAAAGGGGTGTTTTTTATCCATAAAACACCCCAGCGCTCAAGCCCCACAATTTTTCCAGAGTAAAATATTACGTTTCAGGACGTATATTCATATGGTCTTGCTTTTGGGTAATTTTCAGCAAAATATCAGGGTCGGAAAAGATTCTATTGTGAGAACAATTACCAAGATGAGAACGACAACAAAATTATCAGCATTGAAACAATGTATCTAATCAGAATGCATCAAATTTATAGAAATTTTGTTCAAATGAAAAATAAATAAATTTGAAAACTTTAGAAAACCGAGTAATGCTGATAATTTTGTAATTAAATGAAAAAAAAATGAATAATTTGCCGAATTGCTGCGTTAATTCCTATTTTCAGTCACAAATTATTTAGAGTGAAATGATTTTGGCATTTCTTAACAAATTATCTCTATTCAAACCATATTTGTAATAATAATAAAAATGATGACTTAAAAAGAGTAAGTTATAGTGGGTTTGGCACTCATGTATGACACGGGCCGAGATACACAGTTACCAGACGATGATTATTTTTCAAAACCAAATGTTTAAGAAAACAATTTAATAACGATGATAGCGTAAGACTTGAATTTAATTTGTGAATACTATTTAACAAGTAGCGCGGGTCATTACATGCAAAAGCACCAAATAATATTTATTTTATCAAAATAAAATTATAAAACATTTATTGTATTAAATTATGAGGCACTTATGCATTTTACGGGCGGAGCCATTTTGTTTTGTTGGGTTTCATTGAACGACCGGGAACACAACTTTTCAACCTAATTCAACAGCGGCAATAATTAAAACTATTTTCTTATAGTTTTACTTTAAATCAAACAATTTTTTATTGAATTTTTTTCTCTTACAGTGACTTTTTTCCGTTAAATTGTTTGAAAAAATACAATGTTGCTTTAATTTTTATTAAAATTCTATTTTCTTACGATGAGTTTCTGTTAAATTGTTTGAAAAAATATCCAATGTTCCTCAAAGACAAAGATAAATACAAGGTCAGGTTTTAATGTGGGGAAAGAAACAAAAATAAAAATTGCCTTAGTCTAAAAGGATTTCTCCTCGACTGACTGAGGATAGAAAAGAGGATGTGTAGTATCAGAACAGATACTACACTTTCCTTTTGGCCAAGTAATGTTTCTTTAATGCAAAAATGTATTTTTTCAATAAATGATTTGTAAAATTATATTTTGATACATTTTTATACAATAACTTTTGGTTTTCAAGTATTTTGGTGTTATTTATATTTTTTAAATTTATTTTGTGTGATATTTATATTTTTTAAATTTATTTTGTGTGTTATTTATATTTTTAAAATTTATTTTGTGTTGTTTATATTTTTAAAATTTATTTTGTGTGTTATTTATATTTTAAAAATTTATTTTGTGTGTTATTTATATTTTTAAAATTTATTTTGTGTGTTATTTATATTTTTAAAATTTATTTTGTGTGTTATTTATATTTTTAAAATTTATTTTGTGTGTTATTTATATTTTTAAATTTATTTTGTGTGTTATTTATATTTTTAAATTTATTTTGTGTTATTTATATATTTTTTAATTTATTTTGTGTGGAATTTATATATTTTTTAATTTATTTTGTGTTATTTATATTTTTTAATTTATTTTCTGTTATTTATATATTTTTTTAATTTATTTTGTGTGTTATTTATATTTTTTAATTTATTTTGTGTGTTATTTATATTTTTTAATTAATTTTGTGTGTTATTTATATTTTTTAATTTATTTTGGTGGTCTTTATACTTTTTAAATTTATTTTGTGTTTTTTATGTTTTTTTTATTTATTTTGTGTGTTATTTATATTTTTTAAATTTATTTTGTGCGTTATTTCAACAATAAGAATTTTTTTTTTTTTTTAGATTTAGATGAGAAAACAATTCAGTGACTTTTTCTTTGGTAAATGTAAAGTTTAAGCGTGATGCTCTTTTTTCATGTTATTTAAAACCCCATTTATTTAACATGGGAGGAGGGTGTTTTGTAACTATTCCAAGAAGAAATTGGAATTATCGCCCCTAACAATTGCGCCATCCGTATAATGCACAAGTGCCAAAAAATAATTTTCGTTCAACTTCAACCTAGAAATTAATATCCTTCTAGACTGAGGCAATTTTAATTTTGTTCCTATCCAAAAATATGTAATTCAGTGGCTGCCATGTTTGTATGCACGCATGATAAACAAATCAATTTCTCTCCACCCGACACTGCCACCCTCTAATTTTGGGGGGTTTATAATCTTTGCAGGTAGGTATGCTGATAACGAATATTGCAGGTGGGTATGCTGATAACGAATATCAAGGTTAAATTTGGAGCAAATACTTTGACAAACCTCCGCCCCCTCATAGAATGGGGTATCTATTCCGAAAGCCATTCTTAACATTAGGACGTTGGGGATTGGCCACCAACAACAACCGTAGTTTAATTTTCTATGAGTAGGGGGAGAGGGCTACTTCCACCGGGCAGCACCGGTTAACGGGTCCTGCTAGTTTTTAATATTTAAAATGTGAAAAAAAGTCGAATGAAATGATTTCAAATGATTGACATGATTGAACTTGACTGAGAATGACAAACATAAGTGAATAAATTGCTATTCTTTTTCTTTTTTTTAATGCCGTTTTCTTTAATCTTCTGGAATAAGCTGCTTAGAATGTGCCGGAAATCTTGAGAATGTCATGCAGAATTTTGCTCTTCAAGAACGTCTTCGTCACCATTTAATGTTGGTAAGCCAAACCGTCGTACACATGCAAGCACATCCGATTTTTCCAGAAAATACTAACATACACATACATACATGGTAGCTTCCTTCAGTCTTGACAGACTACATATACCCACTGTAAGGGTGCCTGCGCATGGAATTCTTGTAGCAAGAGTTGCGCAATTTCCAACCACACCTCTCCTGAGTTGTTAAATATCAGTGACAAGTGAAGGTTCAGGACGACGACTGGAAACAATGTTTAGATAAGCGGAGAGCACATGCAGCACCTAGAATTTCTAAATGGTCACCCATCTAGTGATTACATCCGGATTACATATTTTTTTACTGTAGCAATGTACATAATACTAGTGCCAATAACATGGCATAACAATAACACATACATACATACATGATGATTGATGATTTCAACGTCTTGTCAGACGAGTGCCACTCCCTCAGTCACTGAAAGTCCATGAGCCCAAAGATACCTTTTTTTTTTTTTTTTTTTTTAGTCCTGCCAGCGAATTCACACGCTCAAGCAGACATGACATTGAAGACGGTCCTTGGCATACATACATATATATACATATACACACATACACATACATACCCATAAACATACACACATGCACACATCCATACATCCACACATACACAATACATATAACGTATACATACAAACATATGGATACACACATGCACACACATATACATATATATGCATACACATATACATATATATGCATACACATATATACTATCATATACAAATACATACACACATATACATACATATTCACATACATATACGTACACATGCATGCACATATACATACATACACATAAAGTTACCTACATATACCTACACATACATATATATGCACCTATATGCATATATACATATACATACACACAAATATATATACGTATATACATACAAACACACATAAACATGTATACACAATAAATAAATAAATAAAAATATATACACACATATACAAATAGGTATACATACGCATACATACACTAGTACATATATTAACATACATACACACACACATATGCATATATAGAATGATGGCAGATCAATTATTACATGCTTCCAGCATTTCAGGGCTACACACATGACACTTTTTCATCGCCACGGACAATTTTTATAGACAAATGCCTGAGGAAGTATCTATACAAAGATGATGTTACAGAGTTTTAGCTTTGTACGACAGCTAAGGCTCTCTCTCGGTTCAAAATGTTGAGATCCAGCAACTAGCATGAGCAAGATAGCCAGCAACAAATCAAACTGCAGACCAGCTTAATGCGGATACTGGTCTCCCGCTTTATGTATTTTATTTTAAATCAGAGATTTGCTTCACTCAGAGGGGTTGCCTTAACAGGGCTTTTGGGAGTCCTCTCCACCCCACACACATATCGAAATAAAGATATACACGTACACATACAAGCATGCATACAAACAGATGCACGCAAACATACATACACAAGAACAAACACACATGACAACATGCACATACACTCAAACATTCATACATACACGCATGTACATACATATGCACACACACGTACACATACACGTACATGTATAATATATATGAAGGTGCATTTATGATGACGATGATGATGGTTGTTACGAATGGGTGAATTCAACATGAATAAAAGAGTAAAACAATCCCAAATACACAGAACATCGAATAGAGACGTTCGTTTCGCCGGTTGTACAGTTTTTAAAATGAAAACGCGTTCATAACGGCACAAATCTACAACGTTCATGACGACGACGATGATGGTTGTCACCTATTCATAACATACATACATACATACATCCATATTAGCCGAATTTACCCAGCATTTTCTGTGATCCAGTAAAGTCAATTTATTTTTGTAGTTTTCATTAGTTATTTCGTCGATCAAACTCCAACACTTTTTAAATTTCTTTTTTTTTTAGATAGGCATCACCACTTATCAAGGCCCAGAGGCCACTCGAGGATAAGGGTTAGAACCTGTTTGACTAAAATCAAACATCATAAAGAATATATTCAATACAGAATATTCTCATGATTTTTTTTTTTTAATTTCAATAAATCTTAATAGTAAATGAGAAAACCTTTGGAATATACTGTATTGGCTACGTTTTTTTTTATTTGATTTTAGTTAAGCAGACTCGCAACCAGCGTCAGTGTGTGTGTGTGTGTGTGTGTGTGTGGGAGGCGGTAACCTTATTTGTTCACACATTTTTAAAACTTATACAGATGAAATTTTTTAAATTATGTGACAACTCTTTTTATATTATTTGATTAAAATGAGTTATTCTCACTTGTTTTGAGTTTTTTGGTTATATTTGATAAATAGGATTAGTGCCGGATTACATGTTTTTTTTTTTTGTTATATTTGATAAATAGGATTAGTGCCGGATTACATGTTTTTTTTTTTGGTTATATTTGATAAATAGGATTAGTGCCGGATTACATGTTTTTTTTTTGTTTTTTTTGGTTATATTTGATAAATAGGATTAGTGCCGGATTACATGTTTTTTTTTGTTATATTTGATAAATAGGATTACTGCAGGATTGCATTTTTTTTTTACTGTAGCAATGTGTATGGTACTAGTGCCAATAACATGGTACAACAATAATAAATTTCAATTGTCTAGATTCTTACTTGGATATGTATTTATGTACGTTTGTATGTCTGCCTAAAACTTTCGACATGAGTGACGGATTTTCACGAGATCCATATCATTTTGAAGCTCGACCCTTTGGACGACAAATATTTAAAAATTGGCTAAAAACATTAATTCCTTCACCTTACAACTGGGAATTTTTCTACAAGGAGGGGTCGATTTTTTGAGAGCAATTTTTGTAAGTCATCGTATTGGTTGGATTGACTTTACCTAATTTTAACGTTGCGAGCTTCCGGTCACATCATAGAGTAACAGTAAGATGTTAGATTTTCTTTCATTTTCTTTTCCACCTTCGCATCACGGGTTCGAGCCTGCCTGCCTACTACCATTTTTTTTTTTTTTTTTTTTTTTGCTCAACACACAACTCCAAACACCCGAGCAATGCCGGGTACCTAGACTATCTAATAAAAAATTCATTAATTGTTACATTAAGGCATTCATCTGTAAATTACTATTATTATTATTATTATTATTATTAATGTATGATTTTTATTTACTGTTGTTATATAGAACTAAAGAGACTGATTATTTAGTCATCTAATTTATATTGGTGTTTTTGGGATGTGAAAGGTCATTCTTTCCTTAAATGTTCAGAGAGATTACGAAATATTGGTGATTGAATCAACATCATAAAATAAAGATTTTGATTTTAGTATTTACTTAAATAATGCTTCTTTACTTTTTCCCCCACCCCAAAGAATACATACTGCCACTTGGACGTAAGGGGCTACTATTTAGAATAATATCTAACAGGGGACTGTTGACTGGGGGAGTTGAGCAGCGAGATGTCCGTTCATATTGCATATAAATTTCTAGAGGTTAGTACAGTCAGGGAATCAGGAATTTCACATTCTCGCAGAATCAACTATTAGAATAGAAGGCTTTCCAACACCTAAGGATTCTCAATAGTGAAACGGTGGGATTTGGGGTACATCAAGAAGGCACAAGTGCTATGAGCTCATCAGAGCACACTCCATTAAAAACATTGCATTAATAGGACGGAAGTCGAAACTTTCTCTGATAGTTGGACCTATTAGTTTTGAAACTATTTTTTACGCCATAAGAGTGGCAACAGTACTCCATACATGGGCGAATTGTGAATTGTGGCTTTGAAAAGATATAGGATAATTTCTGATATGAGTAATTATCTAACACGGTAGAGAGAGGTCACCTTCTTTTTGCAGCAGCCTTGGCAATATCCTCAATGTATTTGTTCAAATTAATGTTTCCTGTGAAATATATAATAAATTATGTATGTATATATGTGATGCGTATAATACAGAGATTTTGACCTAGGGCATTCGTGTTAGAGTAATTGAATAAGAAAAAAGTGAATTTCCACAGCCAATTCATTTTCTTTTTAAATAAATACAAAAATAAAGTTTCCTTCTATCCACTGTATGCCATCTGTCTCTCTGTTTTCTATTCTAGCACTCTCCTTCGACACTAGCGCCCAAGTACATGTATTTGGTGACTTTAATGTCCATCACAAAAACTGGCTTGGATTCTCTACTTATACAGATGCAGCAGGCAGCACAACTCATAGCTTCTCTGTATCTCACTCCCTATCGCAAATTGTTACTTTTCCAACCCGCTTCCCTGATCAGGAAGAACAACACGCATCACTATTAGATCTGTTTTTGACCACAGTTCCTGATGATTGTGTAACGAAAGCCGACAGCCCACTTGGGAACGCTGATCATGCGGTAATAATGGTTGAAATCGCCCTAAACTCTAGACCCAAAACTGAAGAGCCAGTGCTCAAAACAACGAGATATTATAAAAAGGCTGACTGGGAAGCTATCAGAGATCTTATCAGAGACGCCCCATGGGGAAATATTTTTTCTCTTCCTGCTGAACAGTGTGCAACTGAGACCACTGAACGGTTCAAAACTGCAATCGAAGCGCATGTTCCCATGCGGAAATTCTATAGCAAGCCCCACTCTCCCCAATGGTTTACTTCGACTTGCGCAACTGCCATTGCTCAAAGGCAGCATGCATTCCGCAGGTTTAACCGACATAAGTCCAGTTCAAACAGACAAAAGTACATAGAAGCTAGAAGTAACGTTAAGAAAGAAATAGCGACAGCTAAGAGGGAATTTACGGAAACCACTAAAAAACGCATCGAAGCACAAAAATTAGGAACTCGTGACTTCTGGAAAATCTACAACAGTGTAGTAAATAATGGGCAATCAACAATCCCCCACTAACCAACAATCACGAGGTTCTTTGCTCAGCAACCGAGAAGGCTAACATGCTTGCCAGTCGGTTTGCCTCCAACTCTACACTGGACCCTCTAAACCACCCCCTACCTGACTTTCCTATGCGGACAGACGCCAAGCTAGACGATCTGGAAACCACCCCTGCTCAGGTGCATGCTATCATAAAAAACCTTGACACTTCCAAAGCATGTGGACCCGACCTCATCCCAGCTGTGCTATTAAAAAAGTGTCAGCCGAAGTAGCTCCAGTTCTCTCCAAACTCTACAACAAATGCCTTAATGAATCTTGCTTTCCGAGCTGTTGGAAAACTGCTTCTGTGGTACCAGTATTCAAGAATTCTGGCGAAAAAACTGACCCATTAAATTATCGCCCTATTAGCCTCCTCCCACTTTTTGCCAAAATATTTGAGACCTTAATTAACCATGCTCTAGTCCAGCACCTTACAGATGCTAAACTTCTGACCGACCATCAATATGGATTTAGACAAGCCCGTTCCACGGCAGACATCCTCACTGTAATCTCTGAACGCATATACCATTCACTGGACAAAGCGGGAGAGGACAGAGCGGTAGCTCTAGATATATCTAAGGCTTTTGACAGGGTATGGCATGAGGGTCTCCTCAGGAAGATTAGATCTTACGGTATCACTGGTAGAATACTTAACATAATTAAATCCTTCTTAGATAAGAGAAAAATCCAGGTTGTCCTCGACGGTCGTACGTCTAAACAATATAATATAAATGCCGGAGTGCCCCAGGGATCTATCCTTGGTCCTCTGTTGTTCCTGATATTCATAAATGACCTCCCCGACAAAATTGCCTCTGAGATGGGTATATATGCTGATGACACCACACTCTATAGCAGGCACGACAGGAAAACAAATGAACATATATCTAAAGTAATGGCAGAAACAATAGAGGATGACCTCAAATCAGTAGTGGAATGGGGACAAAAATGGATGGTAACGTTCAATGCCACCAAGACAAAACTGGTTTCATTCAATAATTACAAGAAACCTTCTCTACCACCTATAGCAATGGCCAACAACTCTTTAGCTGAGAGTACGTCTTTCAAGCTCCTTGGCCTAACGTTCACAGGAAACATGAGCTGGAACAATTACATCGAGGGCATTGCCAGGGCCGCTGCGAGGAAGGTGGGATCTCTCTACCGTGCTAGAAAACTTCTAACACCCGAAAGTATCCTGTACCTCTATAAGGCCACTATTCGCCCATGTATGGAGTATTGCTGTCCTATTTGGGCCGGTGCATCGGCTACTAGTCTCTCGCTCCTTGACAGGGTTCAAAAGAGAGTCGCAAATCTGATAGGCCCTAAACTGGCATATAAACTTCAGCCTCTGTCCCATCGTCGAAACGTTGCATCCCTCTGCCTGTTCTACAAGTATTATAATGGTGAATGCTCTGAAGAACTGCAAGCACTTGTGCCCCCACGACGTGAACACCCTCGACAGACCCGACAAGCTGCAAAATCCCACCCCCACACTGTAGAGATCCCTAGATGTAAAAGATCTTTCTACTCCAGTAGTTTCTTCCCCAGAACTGCTAGACTTTGGAATTCCATTCCAGGTCCCTGCTTCCCCAACTGTACTGACATGCATAAGTTCAAGTGCAACGTGAACCAACATCTCGCTGCCCTAATCCCTACATAGTACCCCAGTAGATGTTTCCCCTGATAGTAGCCCCCTACACCAAAGTGGCAATGTGCCTTGTTTGGGGTGAAAATGTAATAAAAAAAAAAAAAAAAAAAAAAAAGTTAAATAGTATTGATACTTTTTTCGCGGTCACTTTCAGCCAACATAGAAGGAAGAAAGATGGTTGAAGGAAGTTGTAAAAGAAAGGAAATTGTTTACTTTTAACTGTTAATAAACAGGGAGAGAGAGAGCGTGAGGCTGAACGAAAGATTGTATAATAAAAAAAATGAGAGCAGGAGGTCAAATAAAGAGTGAGAGAAAGAGTAAAATATGGATCGGTTGATGAGTTAATTGCAAATTACAGTTAATCAGAATAATAGAAATAGAAGTTTTTCCAAAACCAAAAATTATTTTACCATGTGTTTTATGCGATTGAAACATATAGATAAACATCTTAGGCGTAGAAACTTTGATTAGCACAACTTTAGTATTATACATATACTAGCATTTTAGCCGGGCATTGCCCGGGTATTTGGGGGTGTATGTGGAGCAAAAAAAAAAAAGCATTCAATTTTTTAAACTTTGACCCCTATTATGACCCCTTAAAATTTATTGTTTTGGGCTCAAATCAAGTTATTAAGTTAGATCCATGTCCAATGAACCTATTTATAAAATTTTAAGTGTTTAAACCAAAAATTGTCAGAGAAGTTCGGAAGAGTTCTCAAAAGTCAAATCGTTGAACTTTGACCTCTAAATCGCTAAATTTCTGGCCGAAATCCGGTCACATCGATTTTTCCAAATCTCAGTACCCTGTATATCAAATTTCGAGTCTGTAGACTTAAAATTGACAGTTATTGCGTATGGAAATGTACACACACAGACAGACACACACAGAGACACTTTCACTTTTATAGATATATAGATATACATATATATATATATACATATATATATATATAGCCATCCACATACAGCACTGTTTTGCTGTTTCACAGCTCATCAGTACGGCTAGACAGGCAACTACTTCAAACCAGGATTAAAACCCGACCGCCTGTATGACAGTCAAGGCTCCTAACCTCTCTCTCTCTCTCTCTCTCTCTATATATATATATATATATATATATATATATATATATATATATATATATATATATATAATGTGTGTGTGTATTTAGGCAGTATTTTTCTTCTCTTTTAGGCATATTTCATTACATAAAATCTTTTGCAAATTTCACATAATTTATATTTCTAGAAATGGTCTTAGATATGTTTTGTACAGAAATTCATCCGATAAGTATCGAAAATTGAAAAAATCCGATCCTTACAATAATCTCTCTTTTATAGATGAAAAAGAATTTTTACAAGGGAATATTTTACGTTACACCGGCCAAGGAAGATAATAACATTTCCACAAATTATTTCTTCTTAAAAAAAAACAAAAAAAACAAAAAACAAAAAAAAAACAGATTTATTATAATCTGGAGTTATAGCTTAGTGGTAGAGCATTCGACTGCAGATCAAATGATCCCATGTTCAAGCCTGGGTGTATCTCACTATTTTAGTTTAATTTTTTTTTTGATTAATGAGTTCAATTTACGATAAAAGGTGTACTATTTAAATCGCCGCAAATCATTTCTTCTTTTGTACATATTAAAACTAAACATTAATCAAAAGTGACTTTTCCAGAGCACTAATCATCAAGCTCAAATATCAGCTGACGTGATATTGTAAACAAACACAGACGGATTTCGATGAATGACATTATCGTTAGTATTAATTTTTTATTGTTTTTGCGAATTAGTCGACTGGACAAATTATTCCTTGTAATATATAATATTCAATAGAAGATTGATTCTATAATAATACATACGCAATTTGCATAAATTAAAACATCATGTTTAAGTTTATGTATTGTACAACCGGGCAACGCCGAGCGTCCAGCTAGTATATGGATATATAAACGACGAAAAATTTGTAAAATATGTATTAATTATTTTTAAATCTTTAGATACGTGTTTCGAACTTTCATCTCATCACGCGCGCGCACGCACACACACACACACACACACACACACACACACATATATATATATATATATATATATATATATATATATTCCTGTTTTCTGTGATATTTTGGTATCTTTTAAATCTTTCCTCTTTTCTTTTCTGCACTTGTCACAAATGCTTCAAAATCATCCTGTGACCTGTCTCTCGTAGATCTTTCCCAAATCGGCTTTTCTTAATTCTTTTTTATTCCCGAAACAGAAGACATTTTATTCGTGATCAGAAAATAAACCGACTTTGTGTCACTCTCTTATTATAACTGACAAGTTTTCCGCTCACTTGTTGCAATCCTTTGCCAAGGAGAAGGGCGTTCTTCATAACGCTGTATTGTCTTTGTTTTGGTTTTTGTCTCATCTATCAAATACGTCTGTAGATCTCAAGATGCAACCATACAATCTTCATTACCTATTCAAACCTGAGAGACCAAAGAAAATTGTATCTACTGGCAAGCAGATTGTGTTCTTTTATCACCGCGCTTCATTGTGGCTAGACAGTAGCATGCTGAAGCTCTTAAATCACACCCTAACCGCTTTTTTTGTTTGTTTTTTTTTTCTTTCATAGTCGGAACTTCTATGACCTCCGAACTATGAGAAATGACAATTTACATACTGATCAAAAATTTAAGACCACTTGAAAATCTTTAAAAAAAACACATTTTTTAAAGATAGATTTTACCCCCCCCCCCACTTAAGTTTACCGATAACACAAAGGTTATGGAAAAAAGTTACTTTCTAAACATTTAATTCAGAAATTTACATTTTTATAAAATAAGATATTTTACTTATGATCAAAATTAAAAGACCATGAGTATAAATATTACGAAAGTGTACGAAAAGTGTATGAAAACATTCAACAACCAAATTTAATAATGAGTTCTACCTTCACTTGTTTTGATAACTTCAAAAATTCTTTGGAGTATTCTAGAAATAAGCGTTTCCATCAATATGCAAGGAATGTTGCTCCAGCTTCTAAAGATGGCTTCACAAAATTCATTTTTTGCTGAATATTGTTTGCTATTTTGATAAGCATCGCTTCTCATCGATGCTCAAATATTTTCAATTAGGTGAGTAATCAGGATGTTTCAAGAGATAGACCGTGACCTTTTCTTTCGGAAAAGGTCACAGTCCGTAATCATGGCATGGAGTGCAGCATTATCCTGTTGGAATAACCATCCATCCCCACACAAACAATGGCTCTCTATCATGAATGATGCTTTTTATAGCATGCTAACATTACCAGCCGCTGTATGACGACCCTGCACCAACTGAAGCTTTACCGTCCCTCTGTAAGAAAAGGCACCCCATACCATTAGGTATGGGGTGCCTTTTCTTACACCAATATGACATGTGAAGAAAATTTTAGGAGGACTGTTTTGGTTATGCCAATATCGTTGGAAGTCATCAGGACCATCTACATTGAATTTTTTCTCATCAGAAAACCGGACTTTCTTCTACTTTTCAACGTCTTATGTTTGGTATTCACGGCCTAACCTTAAGCGGTCCACCTTGTGACGTGGAAGCAGGCGAGGAATTTGTTTACGCTTTTTATTTACCATGTCTTTTTGTCGTAAGTGTCGTCTGGTAGTTACTGGACTGTAATCAGCGTCTGTGACTGCCTTAATTTGACCAGAAGAAAGTTCCCTGTCTTTCACAACAACCCGTCTTATTCTCCTACTCAATGCAAAAGAAATTTGGGGGGAGGGCCTACCAGTTGATTTTGCTTTTCCATAATTCTCAATATTATTTAGAAAGTTACTAATCACAGTTTTACTGCGATTTACCTTAGCTGCGATCGCCCACTTTGACAAATCTTGCTTATGGAAATCTAGAATTCGAGCACGCTCAACCTCAGTAAGTTTGCTTGCATTAGGTATGGTGACACCTTTACGCAGGGATTGCTAATTTGTAAACGAACTCAAAAACAATTTATATCCTGGTCTTATAATTGTTATCAAGTGTAAAATGCCTTCTATAATATAGATCTTACCTGTATGTATGTATGTATGTCTACCTAAAACTTTCGACAAGGCGACCGATTTTCACGAGATCGGTATCCTTTTGAAGGTCGACCCTTCAGATGACAAATGTCTATAAATTGACTAAAAACATTAATTCCTTCACCCTCAACTGGGCACTTTCCTACAAGGAGGGCTCGCTTTTTTCGCCGATATTTTCGGAAGGCATCCGCTCTTTTCGATTGTCTAGCCTTAATTTACACCTTCACCATTTCCGGTTTGGGGATGGACGCAACGACAAAGACGTCATGTTTTTTTGTTGGTTTTTTTTTTTACGTTCTTCTCCTTCGCGGTACAGGTTCGAGCCTACCTACTACCACTTTTTTTTTTTTTTTTTTTTTTTTTTTTTTGCTCAGCACACCTCCAAACACCCGAGCAACGTCAGGTACTCAGGCTATTCTATAATATAAATACCATCTGCCTGTTTAAATGTATGTATATCTAAAACTTTCGACAGAGGCGACGGATTATCACGAGATCGGTATCCTTTTGAAGCTCGACCCTTCGGGTGACAAATATCTAAAAATTGGCTAAAAACATTAATTCCTTCACCTTCAACTTGACACTTTTCTAGAAGGAGGGGTCGCCGATATTTTCGAAAGTCATACCCTCTTTTCGATAGAATAGCCTTAATTTAAACCTTCACTACTTCTGGTTTGGCGATAGACACAACAGCAAAGACGTCACGTTTTTTTTTTTAAATTCTTCTCTTTTGCAGTATGGGTTTGAGCCTGCCTGCCTACTACAATTTTTTTTTTTTTTTGCTCTGCACACACTTCCAAACACCTGGGCAACATCGGGTACCCAGGCTAGTATTTTATAAAAATGCAAATTTCTGAAATTGTTTGGAATGTAGCTTTGAGGCTGTAGTATTGGAATGAAAGGAGTTTAAAATCTATCCTTTAAAGAAAAAAGGTTTCTTTTTTAAAGATTTTTAAGTGGTCTTAAATTTTTGATTTGGAGTGTATTAATATAAACTACACCAGCTATCGAGTGTGTTTATTCAGTTGTTTTATTTTTTGTTCTACTTGAGTCACCAATTGTCAAGGCCAGAAGGCCACTCGAGGATAAGGGTTAATGAATGTAAGGTGATAGTGTAGTAATCGTTAATGGTGTAAATTGGGTAGAATTTGATTATTTATGGGGACGACTCAACAAGAACATTACATTTGATTTGAAGGCCACAATGTTATATTCAACCTAGAAAAAAAATAAAAGAACCACCGGAAGCTATTGGGTGTCAGCCAGACAGAAAGTATCGAAACCAGACGTCACCTCTATCATCATCATCATAGCCTTGAGCCTCTGGAGAGGCATAGCCCACCCACAACAGCCCACCAGCATCCACGGTCCTGAGCTATTCACTCCAGCTCCCCCCAGGCCTCTTCTCCAGGTGTTCTTTGGTCGACCTCTTTTCCTCTTCCCCTGAGGGTTCTAGGTCAGGACCTGCCATGTGATGTTTGTTGGTTGTTTTCTCAGGGTGTGCCTGATCCATCACCATCCATATAGTGATGGTGGTGATTGTCCTAGTTGATAAAAGGATTTTCGGCACTGAACCGTTCTTTCGGCTTTGACCGCAGCACGTCATATACTTTCTGCAAGTACAGGACCTTCCTCTCCCAGAACCGGAGCCTCTCAGGTTTTTGTGGATGCTTTTGTAGCAGTGAGGATTTTTGTGGGGTAAGGGTGCTTGCTTCACACTCAACTTTCCTAGAATTTAGCTGGAGTGTCTGGCCTCTACCCATCGACTTGTCTGGCATGGGTGGCTCTACCAGAAGACGAATCTGCTGCCGGCTTAGCTCTTGGAGTCACTGAGACATGCAAACTTCCCAACAAATGCCAAGGAAGTCCTCTTGTGTAAGCATATCAATAATCCTCGTCGCAGCCTCTGTCATCTCCTCAATTGTCTTATAATGGACAGCCTCTAAAGTTTTCTTTGAGCTTTAGTGAAGTATTTGCCTTCGCACATTAAAATGTTTATTTATATATACAGAAGCTTCCATTCCATCATGCAAATGTTCATTAAATATGTGCCTTTTATAACCCCTGGTCGATACATTTCAAGTAGTGATGGAATAATCATATTTTATATATGAAAAATTAAATTACTGGCATATTTCTATGATTCAGTATGATTATTTTAGTCATATATTTAGATGAATAGGGAATGTGAACACTGGCGAAGCATTTTTTCTCAATTAGAAAACACTAAAAACATGGACTGAGTTTTTGTAAATGTAAAAATTAAGAAAAACGAAATTTTCTATCAAAACCTTTTTATACAACAGATAATATAAAAATTATTTTCAATAATGAAAAAGTTCATTTATGCAAACTTGCTTTTAGTGAAGGAAGTTGAATAAGTAGTTACCAGTTAAAATGTTCATAGTGTGAATAATATGTATGTGTAAGTAGTATACGTATTGTGTTCGTTACAACTCTACTTTCAATCGAGTCGTTGTTTGTTTCGTTCACCACACTCTTTTCTTCTACCTCTTCTTTTACACACGTCCGTTCGCTTTAGTGACTAAAAATCGTCTGTCTTTCCACTTTCCTTTCCTCGTTATCTATGGAACCTCTCATCCACCGCCTGATGGTCGGGGAAGGCTTCATCTCCGTGGAGGCTACTGATATCAGAGTCACTGCTTGATAGGGATGGTGCAAACCAAAGCGATGGCTCACTCGTCTCAGAGTCAGTCACTCTCATCGTCCACTGGAGGTGGTACATGGTACATGGTAACGTGACAGGGTACGCCATCAACTTGGACACACTGCTGACTCACCACATCGGTCACTGTGCCCCGTTTATACTTGTCAGTACATTGGTTTCCTTGCGACTTCACCCAGACAGCATCCCCTTTGGCATATCGATTCCATTCTATCTCAGTGGCCACAGTTGTATCGGGGTGGATTCCTTTTTCTCGGACACGGTACTGATAGATTGCGTTTGTAGGCGCCGTTCCTGGAGAGACGCCATCCTGTGGCATGAGATTATACCAGTACACAGCTTCTGCGATGGTGTACTGCTTCCTGGCTGCAATTGTTTTGATGCTGCGATGGCTTCTCTCAGCTATACCATTGCCAGAAGGCACATAAGCGCATCTAAGCCGCAGCCGCACACCCCATTCTTGTAAGAACTACCTCATCTGATGGCTGCAAAAGGCTGGGTCGTTGTCCATCAGCACTTCATCTTTCACAGAACACGGATGACAGTTGGCGAATAATGTTGCAAGAGTTCTGGCGCCCGAGGAGTCTCCAGACCGCGAAACGTGTAGGCCCACAATCGATGAGGGTAAGGAAGTGGTTGCCACCATAGTGTGTGATGTCCATGCCCACTTTCTGCCACTTACCACTCACTCCCAACTCCCCTTTCTTCCATCGTGCTGGAGCTGGGTCGATGGATTGGCAGGCCTCACAACTTTCCACCACTCTTCGGATATCTTTTTTTTCTACTCCTGGATCAATCATCTTGACAAAGTACAGTGTCCGCTTGATGCCAACAGGCATCTTCAATAATGGAATCATTAACTGCAAGGGCAACTCCAAGGGCCAGTGAACTAGCATCCACCCAGACCGTGAACTCATTCCCGCTGATGCACCACTTTCTCTGAACGGGGTCATCACTGGTCACCCTGGACACAGTCTCTGTCAGCATGCCATTTAGGGTGACATCGTGTACTGCATCGTCCCATCCCGACGACACGGCTGTTGCACGTCTTTTATGGCCGCCACGGCCACCCTGAGCCAACCGCACACAGGGAAATGGCCTACCATCTTTCCACAAAGCGAAAACACTGTTTATCGAGTGATGTTTGATGGGACCTTGGGGATGTGACTTCCTCTTCTCCAGCAAAGTCCCTCCTTGCTATTGCGCACGAGCAGGCCGAGAACTTTTGCTCCATCGCACAGACGCTCTGGTTCCTTACATGTCAGTCCAAAGCTCTCAAAGTGTATTCTAACCGATTGCACTGACATGAGGCTCTCATTGACGAATATATCATCGATATATGAGGATGTTGCCTGTTGCCCTGCTTCATCTTGCTGCCGTATAGCATGCATGATTGTTGTCATAATGCCTGGTGCCACATTTAGACCGAACCCTAGCCTGGTTAGAAAATATCTGGTTCCTCCAATTTCCACAGTCTGAAATGCCCACAATTTCCTCTCAATGCGTATTTGCAGATAGGCCCTGCGTAGGTCCAGAGTTGCCACGTTCGATCCCTGCTGTCGCCACTCCCTTAATTTGAGTGCATACACATCAGCCCTTGCCGTATATAGGTCGACATGCTGATTGAGCTCACGGTAGTCTAGGACGGGGCGGACCTTTTGTTTGGTCTCTTGTATGACAGCCATCAGCGGGGGGCCAAGCTCATCCTCTGGGTATGGAAGAAGCCAGCCATTGTCGATCCACGTCTGCAGTTCTTCTTCATACTGTTCCCTTAGCCACATGGGTGGGGGATATTCTGATAACCGGTTCCGCAAGTATATTGGTGGCTGATCGTTTGACCACTTCCAAGACGCCTCCATGCATTGGTGTTTTTATCATACTCTGCATGAAAGTCAGGCTCGTCGAGAGTTATGGCAGCACAAACATGTTCCTCACATCGGGAGAACTGTACCTAGCCGGTTCTGTCCACAGTAATTCCACCTAGTTGTGTAATCAAGTCCATACCCAGGAGTAGGTCATACCCGAGAAGCTCTCCCTCCACAACCAGGGCTCGCATGGCTACTGCAGGCCCATCGTTGATGCTTGCACAGATAATGCTCACCCCACAAGAAGCTAGTGAACCTCTGCCTACAGTTAGTACCAGAATTCTCTCTGCTTTCCAAGTGGCACAGCATATCTTGCTCACGAGAGTCTGGGTGCACCCAGTGTCCACAAGCGCTAGGCGCTCGCTTCCATTAATGTGTATGCTTACAGTGGGTAGCGCCCTGCTCAATGACGATCTGGGGAGAAGACTGGCGCTGTAACTTCTTCCTCTTGCCCGTTTCCCAAACAGGTGCGGGCCAGGTGTCCACATTTTTTGCACTTGTAGCATTGCGGCCCGTCAAGTTTCCGGGTTGGCTGACGTGACGAAAGACAATCACGGGCCAAATGGTTGGGTCCTCCACACTTATAGCAGGTTGTAGCTGCGCCCATGTCCTGCAATCCAACCTGTGATGGTTGTACAGCTGCCGCTTGGTCTATAGTGTTAGGGCTTTTCTTTAGTATTGCTCATGCCCACGCCAATACTTCCAATATGTCCATAGAGGCACAGAGCAGATTTTCCACACTCTTAGGTAATCCTGCAACAAAGGCGCACACCAAGCCTTTGTCTGACATCCCTCCAAAAAGGACCAATAGCTTTTTTAGTTCAGCCAGATACACATCCACCGTTTCCCCGGGATGTAATTTTTGGGCCATGAATTCCTTGCATGCAGTAACTGGATCTAATGCAAATGCTGTAAAAAGGGCGCGCTTGATGCAGGCGAAATCTGTTTTCTTCTCATCGGCCAACTGCTGGTATACTGTATATACTCCCCCAGTGAGGCGCATTGGGACCACGCATTCCATACACTTCACCCCACTGAGTTGACATATTAATTCTGCTTTTTCCACCCATTCCTGCACTGAGTGATCAGTGCTACTGCCATCAAACAGGGGAATTAGCTTGGGGTCAAATCCTGACGTCATGCCGAAATAGCTTGTGTTCGTTACAACTCTACTTTCAACCAAGTCATTGTTTGTTTCGTTCACCACACTCTTTTCTTCTACCTCTTCTTTTACACACGTCCGTTCGCTTTAGTGGCTAAAAATCGTCTGTCCTCCCTCGTTATTTATGGAACCAGGGTACGAGATTCTCCGAGATTCCCTGAGACTTTTTTCCACATAAAAGCCTGCGGGCGCCATCTTGATTCTCAATTTGTGCTCTGCAGGCACAAACGCGCAGCCGCTTTAACGGTAAGCCACTTCTTTCTCCACATGTATATGAGTATTTGGCAGCGTGGTATTGTATGTGTGTTGGCTTACCTTATTCTTGTTAGCGCCTGTATAGTTGTTTACTTGACTGTCGCTAATATGTCAGAAGTTGTATAAAGAAAGCTGGTATGTGAGTCATAAAGTTCCCCCCCCCCCCGACTAAACTGATTTTGTTGACTAAATCTGATAGTTTCTAAGTTGGTACTGGCTTCGTATTTGACATAAATGCGTTACTTTTTAGGGTGGAAATGGTTTTCATTGGCTGAACATCCGTTGAGTTCACACGTTCCTGTGAAAACTTACTTTTGAGGCTGATAAAGAGTCCAAACGGAGGAGAGAAAGAAAAAAAAAAGTAGAAATCAGAGCTATTTATTTAATTTTTTATGTTTTTTTTTGTTGTTTTGTTGTTTGTTTTTTTTAATCATTTATCTACATCATAATGATAATAATACTGGGCAGCATTATATTAAATTTTTCAAGAAGAATCTTTTGGGTGCCGATTGAGTCATATGAATTGATAGAAACATTAAAATACTATTACTATTAATATTAAAAATAATTTAAACATCAGGTCCTAAAGGAGTTTCTGGCTTACCATTTTGACATGGATCTGCTACTATTGAGACTTAAAACGATTTTCATTGGTTGGAAAATATTTTGAGTTCACACGTTCCTGTAAAAACTTACTCGCTTTCGGAAGTAACAAATTCAAACACTTTTAGACAAAAAAATCTAATACTTTTAATGCATTTAAGAATGTGAGTTTATATCACTGGACAATTTAGGAACTCGTCAGCATGCCTCACGGCAAAATGTGAGAGATATTTGATACAAAGAATCCATTCTTTATTTATTCATTTTTTTTTTTCAAAATGTAAAGATAAAACCGACGACAGAAAGGGGATGATTCCTAGGACGTATTAATCAAAGAGATGAAAAGTGAAAAACCGTTTCTGCTTCCGGGATATCACATGTTTGCTGAAACGATTTCTTTGATAAAAGATCTTCTTTGAATGGTCAAACAATTTTCTTTTTTTCATCCATCTGTCATGTTTTTGGTTTGTTTCTTTGGCGTAAACCTGGCTTAAATGCCCGTCAACAACAAAATGACTTCAAGCAAGATCTGATTGCGATATTTATAAAGACATATTAACCCAATCTCCACTGACTACTCACATTTTTTTTTTTTCGTGTGTGTGAGTGTGGTCGGGTGATATTTTTTCTTACCTATAATTTGAAAAGTATATTTTCAATATTAGGGTAATTTATTAATGACTAGCAGGACCTGTGTACCGACGTTGCTCTGTAGAAAGATTATATAAAACCAGAACAGTTTTATTACCCCCCTCCTCGCAGCCCTCAAAATAGATTCAACTATGGTTATCTAGCGTATTGTCGTAGACTCAGCTAAATATGTGTTAGTACCAAATGTCAAGATGGAAAAAATGCTGCTGATGATGATAGCAGTAGTAATAGTAGTAGTAGCAGTAGTAATAGTAGTAGTAGCAGTAGTAACAGAAATAGTAAAGATACTTGATACAATTTTTGATATAAAGAAACAGTTTAATTTATGCAAATAATGAACTTTTAAATTTGTAAATAAAATAATTATTTATTTGAAATGATTCATTTACTAAAAGAATGTTGGAGAATTTTAAAAAATAAAAACGAAGCAGTATTTGAAAATAAAAAAAAACGTACACGTTAACTAAGTGATTTTATAAACATTGATACAAAAAGCAACTTTACGTTAAAAAATATAAAATGTAATACAAATGCAAATTCCAAGATTAGCTTTAATTATTACTGTTGAGAATAGGTAACTCACATGCAAACCTTACAGGCGACTGGAGACAGCCTGTGGATTTAATATTCCCTTGATTATGATGCTGTTGACGATGATAATGATGTAGTAGTAGTAGTAGTACTGTGTTAGTAATATCAGTAACAGCAGCACCTTTAAAGATGCTTGACACAATTTCCAATATAAATAAACCATTTCATTTTTGAGAATGCATTTTTTTTGTTCAAATAGCGAACTGTGCCAGATTAACTTTTGTTATCATTGTTGAAAATACTCTGCTAAATCACATGTAAACCTTACAGTCAACTGGGGTCCGCCTGTGAATATAATAGCTCTTTGACACTTCCTCCTAAGAAGGAAACCCTTTAAACCCGCCTAGTGTGCATGCCATACAACAAACTATTTTAGAAGTTAGATTAAGGGATCAGAAAAATGATAACTGAATTTCTTGCCTAATAGTTCTTTTAATGACCTGTTATCATTGTAGTTTAATCTGAAAAGCAAAGTATCTATTAGTATTATAAAATACTATTGTTACTTACGGCTTACGGTTTGTGATTAGTTAAATAGATTTATTGCAATCACCCTATAAGCACAGAACGTATCTCTATCGACTAAAAAAATATCTGGCTATATGCACTTACAAGGCTATTTAAATAGACTGTCGAACATAAACGTGTGATAAATATAATTAAATGTATATATACAAAACTAATCACTTAACCCGAAATTCTCGAATAAATGTTTGTGTTTCAACAGATAATTCCTCCCCCTCCCACCTTCAAAATAAAAAAAAGAAGAATCTCATTTTGGAAGGAAGTGGGATCTAGTAGGGTGTTATCATCTACAACTTTATCGACAATTAAATTGAATAGAACAGTTTCAAGTATTCATTAAAGTCGTCTGATACGCTGTAAACAATATGTAAACTGTAGTATGCATTATTAATGACACTAGTGCAAGTGTGTCTATGTAAAACAATACATGTCCTTCGAAAGCCCGTGATTTCAATTGTACAGAGAACATCTTTACTTCACTGCCAAGAGAACAATCTGTAAATATTAACGAAAAGATGCAAATATATGAGAGTAAACATCTGCAATAAAGCTGAGAGATAACGGCTTCGATATAGCTAGTTGTTTTGTCTATATAGCTTATTAATAAAGATGTTCTAGAATGAAGGTTTATGTTTGAGTAGCCAATGAAATTATTGTTGCGATCACAAGTGAATTGGTAAAGTACCTTGGAAAATATAAAGTGGGTGAGTCATCCTCCTACCACAGTTTGCTATGACTTGGTATCTTTGAATATTGGTATTTATTTGCTTCCTCACAAAAGCAAAATGTGACACTTTCGGAACAATGTAGCAATTTGTGATAATGCTAATAAGCGGAAAATATACATCGAGTACTGGATTATAGTGTGATCGTGTTCGATCTATGGGTGGAAGGAGCGTTTGTAAAGCTGTACTGGCATTTTTTAATATTTTATCGTATATCACGAGAAATGGAGATGATATATAATCATTAAAGCACATTTAAAAGTCTTTTTGTAGCTCATTACTAAATCTTACCAATGAATTCAATTGGTATCATATATATGGCATAATCATGTCGACACACGGGTTCTAGTTAGATCACTAAAAGTAAGCAACGAGGAACCTGGCCAGTGCCAGATTGGTGACCATTTGGAAATACCAAGCGGTGCATGGATTACGCCGGGACATAAAAATTTAAGTTTATATCACTGAACAATTTAGAAACTCTTCAGCATGCTTCACGGCAAAATATAAGACATTCTTTATTTCTTTTTTATTTCTTTTTTTTTCAAAATGTAAAGATAAAACCGATGAAGGGAAACGTGGGCGATTCCTAAAACGTATTAATCAAAGAGATGAAGAGTGAAAAACCGTTTCTGCTTCCGGGATATCACATGTTTGCTGAAACGATTTCTTTGATAAAATATCTTCTTTGAATGCTCGAACAACTTTCTTTTTCTCACCCATCTGTCATGTTTTTGATTGTTTGTTTGAGAAACACCTGGTTCTAATGCCTTTCAGCAACAAAATGACTTAGAGCAAGATCTGAATGCGATATTTATATAAAAACATATTAACCCAATCTTCACTGACCATTCACATCTTTTGTGTGTGTGTGTGTGTGTGTGTGTGTGTGTGTGTGTGTGTGTGTGTGTGTGTGTGTGTGGTCAGCTTATATTGTTTTTTCTTGCCTATAATTTGAAAAGTATATTTATAATGTCTCAGCGTAATTTATTAAGGATGACATATAATCAGTGATGCACTTTTTTATTTCTGTTTATAACTTAATCTTACGAATGAATTCAGTCGGTATCACACACACACACACACACACATATATATATATATATATATATATATATATATAGTGGGTAGCAAAAGTATTTGGTACATTGTTTTTTGTTTTCGTATTTCTCAAGAAATATCAAATTAATTTGAATGAAATTTACACTCAATCTTTGAACAGATATTATTTATCTAAAAATCAAAGAGAAATGAAGATATACTTAGTTGACAAATATTTATTACACATATGCAAAAGTATTTAACACATTGTCAAATTTCATTCTTAAGCAGTCATTTCATCTTGTTATAATATTTCAACCAATAAGAAGGCACTCCAGGGTTCCGACTCCTTACGGGTCAGTTGATAACAACTCTCACACACTGCACAAATGGTTAAAATAAAGGAATTGACTAATAATATGCGCCAGGAAATCATAGCAAGGCATAAATATGGAAAGAGATACAGGAAAATAGCTTCAGAACTAAATTTGCGACTGTTGTGAGAAAGTGGGAAACTTTGGTAGGTGGCAATACTAAAAATATTCTCAAAAGTGGTCGGTCACGTGAATTAAATGATTTTACTGCTCATAACATGAAGAAAGAAGGATTTCTGACTCGTTCAGAAATTCAGAAGGATTTGTAGGAAGCAGGCAAAGACACAATCAAGAAGCAGGTATTGAAGTAAGCAAAGACACAATCAAGAATATCATTGAATCGTACAGGCCCGTATTCTAGATCACCGTGAAAGACTGCATTGTTGACTCCTAGACATGTGACAGATGGTTTGTGTATAAATATCAATATGAATCGATGACTTCTGAAACAAAAATTGAGCTTTTCGGAAGAAACATTCGCGCCCATGTATGGAGGAAAAGCGAGCATAGAATTTAAACCATCTAATACCATTTCCACTGTAATATTTGGAGGCAGAAGTGTTATGATTTGGGGCTGCTTTTCTGGGAATGGACTTGGAGGAATGGAAATTATAGAAGGGAAAATGAATGCAGCAACATATACGAAGATTTTGTCAACACATCTATTCAAGAATGCAGCAGATTTAGGATTGGGCCGTGACTTTATCTTCCAACAATACAATTGTCCAAAGCACAAGGTTAAAATAACTATAAAATGGTTTAAGAATAATGGGATTAGTGTTCTACAGTGGCCTAGCTAGTCACCAGACTATAATCCCATCGAAAATCTGTAGAAAACTATGAAGGTAAGGGTTCATGAAAGAGATCCCAAGAATATCAAAGAACTGAAGAAAGTTTGTGAAAAAGAATGACTGAAACTACCAGCAAGTGTTTGTAAGAAACTAATAGACAGTTATGGAAATCGTTTGGAGGCTGTAAGGCAGAACAGAGGATATACAACTAAATATTAATAAATGTGTTAAATATTTTGCATATGGGTAATTTGATTTTTCGTTAATAAATATTTGGCAACTCTTAATTGCTCGGGCCCTATTTACTGTTCATAACTTGCCATACGTGAGAATACACTTTATGTAAGATTTAAGATGTTTACACCAAGATTTGTCTGAGTAATTTCGTAGAGACATTTTTTTTTAATTTGACCCCAATTTTGACCATTTATTATTTATTATTTTTGATATTCTTGGGATATAGTTTTACCCATGTCTAAAATTTCACGTCTTTAGACCCAAAATCGGCGGAGGAGTTTGGTAGAGTTTTCAAAGGTCAAATCGATGAACTTTTACCCATTGACAGCCAAATTTCTGTCCGAAAACCGATTAAAAAGATTTTCCCAAATCTCAATACTCCTTATGTCAAATCTCGAGTCTCTAGACCGAAAATTTACAGAGTTATGTGGTAGGAAGAATGTACACACGCACACACACACAGACTTTAACTTTCATAGATATATGGATATACTCCTAGAATATTTTTTTTTTTGTGTATTGATATTTATATTAAAAACACTTTTTTCTATTTATTTAAAAGGAAAATACAACTTTTTTATATATATAGGTCATGGAATTGCATTCATCTGCAAAAGATCTGCATATTCCTTTAAACATTAATTTTAATTAATTCCCTATTAGATTTTTCTGTTTTCTTATGGGATGATCATCTTTAGTTAACTATTACGTGTAATTATATTCATGAAGATATTCTACATGATTTATATTTGCATAATAAAATCAATCTATTTCTATATATATTTATGTATGCGAATATATATTTGTTTAAAAATTTTTGCCTACCAAACTCCTTTGTCATTTTTTGGGTCTACAGGCAGGAAACTTAATATATAGGGTATTCAGACCCATGCAAAACTTTATATTTGGGATTTAGCCAGGGAAAATCGGTGCCAAAACTGTGAAAATTAAAAATATGGAATGGAAACAAGTTATCTTTTTTTTCTTTTTTTTTTTTTTGAAACTTTTAAATCATCACTATATATTATGTCTAATATAATATAATAATAAATACGATATCTACACTAATTAAAATATCATATTTAAGCGTATCTTACGACCGGGCAATGCCGGGTGACCTGCTAGTATACACACACATATATACACACACACACACATATATATATATATATATATTCACACAGACATATGTGTATAAATGCACAAAAAATTGGTAGGAAAAGGTTAATAAATAAATAATAAATTAAAAAATTGATCAAACCAGCAAAAAAGGAAAGAAACAAACAAACGAGAAGGCCAAATGCGCTCACGTGCTCACTCACTAACACACGCATATTGCAATTTAAATATGCAATTCAAGCAGACAAGTGCAAGGCATCATACAACATTCAATAACACAGATAATCATGCATATACGATGCTTTAATATCTAAAGTATCGATCATTGTGAAACAGACTATTGATGGTTCAATCCTCACTACAAGCGATGATAATAGATTCAAAATTATTACCTGACACTGACGGGACGAGAACATACCACTTCCGTGAATGAAATAAAGGATTCAGTTCGAAGTTCCATTTAAGTTCCTGAGTTCAATAATACGCAGCTTCAAAAGGTCGAAAGTTACATTGATTGAAATGTGAAAACAATGATAACCAAAAAAAAAAAAAAGAAGACTTGTAGTCTAAATAATTTAAATGTTCATTTTCTGATGCATTAATCCTGGAATTTTTGTCTCCACTTAACAGGATTGGTCTGGTTTTACAGAGATTTTTTTTATGCAAGGTGTCTCATTATCAACCTTCCTCGTACTTGCTTTCTGACGACTTCTGATGTAAAAGCAAGTTTTGTAACGGTGTCATGATTGGCTCTCAACACATGTGTAAACCATGTAAGCCACCATTTGTTAAACCTGCCCTCAATCAGCGTGATGTCATAGTTCCTTTAGCTGTTCTTATTGCAGATGTATACAGTGTGATTTTTAAACATCCATTAAAACCTGTTTTATTTGGAGTATTCGGATTACCATTCTCATCCTGCCTATTATTCACGCAACGTTTTGGCTGATGCAATCTCCAACCTTCTTCAGTTGTATCTTGTTAAACTCGGGAATCTGCACAGAATTTTGAACGGGACCCTTTATTTAATCCAGGAGGGTAGCATGCTCTCATTCTGTCAGCTATGACTGGATAGAAATCCTAATTATTGTAATTGGCAATTGTATTTTAGTGTTGCCCGCACTGTGGATTTAACGTTCAACTTCCAGAACAGTGTGCAGCTGAATTTTGTCAAGTACTCCATCCATTATGTGACGAGTCCTTGCGGACCAAAATCCCGTGAAGATTCCTGGGTTTGACAAAATGATTATAATAATCCAAATAATATGAATTATCAATCCTTATTTCTAAAATTCAGACACATAATATTCAGTGGAGTATTTTCGTTTATATGACAGCGAATCTTTTCTCTGCCTTCCCCATTGTCGGTAAATTTCTTTGATCAATACTTTCTGGATATTAAGCAATGTAATTCTTTATGTTTAACGTGGTGAGCATTGTTGTACTTGCAAGCGCGCATATTTTTGCCATAATTAATCTACTCCCTATTCCATAGCTAGCATTAACATATACTGACCCAACGGGTCATTGGTAGTCTAGTAATATATTATGGGACCATTGGGATTATTACATGCTTGGGAAAAATACATTCAACATGGCCAATGAAGTTTAATTTCTTGCAGAACTCTCCCTATAATCCAGATTTGATCTTCCTTTAAAGTCACCAGAACAATACCTGTCTTTAAGACTTTCATTCATCGTATCATTTTCATATGATTTCTTTTCATGCAACGCATGTCCTCAATCCTCACTGGCCAGGTTTCATTTCCATACATCATGACACTGCATACACATGCCTGATAGACTCTTCCTTGGTCAACAGTGTTAATGCTGTGTTAGTTAGTAATAGCAGAAGTTCTCTAAACTCCCCATACTCCTAATTCTTGCAGTTACACTAGTACTTGTTCCGCCCTTTGTTCCAATGATATTATTAAGATAACAGAACTTTTGAGAACACTTGTACAGCCATTTACTTCTCATCTCACAAACTATCCATAAGATTTGTTGGGCAAAGCTGGAGAAGTAAGAACGAACTCCTAATTGACGTACCATATGAATTCATTCAGATCGACACACAAAAGTGAGCCTACCAGCAGAAACAATCATCCGTCAGTTGTACGCAGTTACTTGGTGTTATCTGCAATATTTACTGAACTAGCTCGACGCCCAGAGTTGCCCGGTCGTACAATACGCTTAAACATGATATTGCGTATGTATTATTATAGAATCAATCCTCTACTAATTATTATGTATTACGAGGAATAATTTGCCCGGTGGACTAATTTGCAAAAAAAAAAAAAAATTTAATGATAATGTCATTCCGTCTGTGTTTGTTTACAATATGACGTCAGCTGATATCTGACCTTGACAATCTTAGAAAATAGTCTTTTTCGCTTATAGATAAAAATAATTTTTACAGGGGAATATTTTACGTTACACCGTCCAATGTTACATCGGTGTAACGTAAAATATTTCCCCCTATAAAAATTATTTTTATCTATAAGAGAAGGAAGACTATTTTTAAGATCGGATATTTTTCAATCTTCGATACTTATCGGATAAATTTCTGCCCAAAACATATCTAAGAACACTGCCAGAAATATAAATTACCTTTGTATGAAATTTGTAACAGATAAGCTCAGCCTTTTGGAACTTATGAGGAAGGAACTCACACACACACACACACACAAAATGACTTTTATATAATAATAGAGATGGAGATACAATGGACACAAGAAACACGTGATGACTGTAACTGTCACTAAATAAACTTTTTAAT
This sequence comes from Euprymna scolopes, assembly GCF_053919585.1. Taxonomy (NCBI): domain Eukaryota; kingdom Metazoa; phylum Mollusca; class Cephalopoda; order Sepiida; family Sepiolidae; genus Euprymna; species Euprymna scolopes. The sequence goes on from NC_136487.1 coordinate 35,405,441, forward strand.
GAGTTATACAGGGTGAACTTAAATAGATTCTTTTTTTTTATATCTTTCTGTAATTTTAACACAATCTGACTAAGACATTGGGAAATTTAAAAAAACAATACAAAATTGAAGTAATCTTTATTTATGAAAAATGATGTCTTTTGAATGTTGCCCATTTTCAGCTTCGCATATTTGTGCTCTTTCCAAAATATTATTCCTGACAGATTGCCAGAATCTTTGGATTGCGATTTAACTCCCTTATTTCGTTCCTGATGTTTTCCTTCAATTCTTTCTGGGTTTTGGGTTTGTTAACATAGGCTCTTTCTTTAAGATATATCCACAAGAAAAAGTCTGGACTAGTCAAGTCTAGGGAACGTGGTGGCCATCTGACATTGCCATAGCGAAAGATAATTTTATCACCAAAGCATTGCCTGAGACGCTCCATCGTGTCTCTCGTTGTATGTACCGTTGTCCCATCTTGCTCAAACCATATTCAAAGCCTATTTTGAATTTGTGGGCACAAGAAGTCTGTAATCATAGGAATGGTATCTCTCTCTAGTAACAGTGACAGCATTTTCGTCTTGATCTTCAAAAAAATAAGGTCCAATAATCTTCTCTCCGTTACTGCACACCATACAGTGCACTTTATGGGCTGCAACTGCTTTTGATGAATTGCCCTTGGATTTTCAGAGCCCCAAAATTTGTAACTTTGTTTATTAACGAATCCATTGTATTGAAAATAGGCTTCATTTCATATAATCAACTTTTTCATAAAATTGGGGTCATGTCGGACCATGTTCTTACATTTGAACTGCATATTGAACCTTTGTTTGAAAATCTTCAAGCTTCAAGTGTTAGACGTGCTGTACTTTATAAGGAAAGGGTTTTAAACTGTGCAGAATATTGTGTAGTGAGCTTCGACACATCCCAAGTTGTGTGGAACGTCATCGAATTGATGTTTCAGGATGCTGCTCCACGCTCTCTCTCACTTTTTCCCTATTTTCATTTGTGCTGACGTTTCGAGATCTGCCAGCTGATGAAGATCAAGTACGCTCATTGGTCTTCAAACCGGCGTCCAATGTTTCGAATTGTGTTGTGACTTGGGCTGTTTCTTACATGAAAATGCCGTCGATAAGCTCTTCCCCTGATTTTGGTAAAACAATTTCACAACTTGTGTACGTTGGTCAGTGCTATACTTATTCATAATTCATTTCAAAATATTATCTGTTAAATTTCTGAAATAGAGAAAAAAAAAAAATTAATGGTTAAAATGACAAAGATTATAACCCTTCAGTGACTTTTTGGACACCGTGTTATCATTATATATATTTTAATTGTGTAATAAATAGCATAAATAGCTAATTATTGGAATAGTTTCTATAACTTGATAATTAACTTTTTTTATCAGTTTCTGCTAACCCTTGTTTACTGTGAGCCATGCGACTCCAACAGAAAATGGGAAAAATGGGCAAATACTGGTTTACCACATTTTCGAATTTGTCCATTTCCTCCTTGTGTCTTTTTTTTTATTGAAATATAATCTATTGTCTCTTTTTGAATATTAGCTATTTCTTCCTTTGTCGATTTCACACTGAAATTAACAGCATCAGTATGAAGCGTCAATCCATATATTTTTTTTTTTCGAAGTAGGTAAATAATTACAAACTGAATGGTAGTTTTGTTTAGAGAGAGATTCCTTTTGTCAGGACAGAGACCACTTTATAGATGCCGTGAGTAGTGTCTGAATTCAGCACCAACTTCAGACAACAAGTGGACGATTATGGCCTGTGCAGATAGTTCCAGGGGCAATGGAATCCAATCATACTTTAATTATGATAATAATAATTAATCAATGTCAAATGTCACTTGATAACAACGAAATGGAATGATTGTCTTATGGTTGATTAGTTTGTGACCTAGATGTGTTATTTTTTTAGTTCCTTACATCAAGCGGCTTTTTGCCTTGTCTGGAACGATTTTCATAAAACAAAAAAAAAAAAAACGCCAACAGCCATGTGAGAACATTTTGAATGTTATCTATTTCTTCATTTGTAGTTAATAATATGAAATGTTAATCCCTTTTTTTCTTTTCCAATTATTTTGATTCTTAGGATTACTGCTTTCATCTTGAGTGTCATTTGCACAATGTTTTGGTTGATGTAATCTCTGACCGCAGTCATGTGTATCTTGTCGAACTCGGGAATGTTTCAGCTGAACTATCTGAAGAAGATCGGAGGTTACATCTACCGAAACGTTGTGAAAATGATACTCAAGATGAGAACAGTAGTCCGATGAATCCAAATGATATGAATAACCAAACCTAATACTTTTTTCTTTTAACTTTAATTATAAAATGTTATTTGGTTGTTATTTTATTAGATAGGTTACCGCTTATGAAGACCAAATGCCACTCGAGGATGAGGGCTAATGAGACAGAATGATTGATGGAATTGGCCATGTTCGAAGATTTGTGGGGATGATTTATAACAGGAATCTGTTGACATTAGATTTGAAGACTGCAAGAAATAAGTCCTGTGGTAATGTGTTCCACAAATAGGAAGAAATTGCTAAGGAGCTCTATGGAAATTGCACTCGAGTTTTTTTTGTTTTTTTTAAATTCCTTTCTCATAAAACAGGGCATATTGCAACTGGGATGTAAGGGATTAATATTAGGGATCATGCCTACACTGGCATTATATAGACTAGTAGAGAGTTGAGCAGCAAGATGTTTGTTCTCATTACATTTTAATTTCTACATGATAAAAGTCAGGTACGTAGGAAGGGTATCATAATGTCTTGCAGTTCGAAGGAAGAAATTAGAGTAGAAGGGGAGGTGACGATGGCATAGACTGGCAAGCTGGTTGTGCCAAGTTCGAATCCAGTTATTTCTATAAAAACACTTTCGCTTAGGAAGTTACAACCTTCACATGGTCCCTGAATTTGTAGCTGCCCTCCCCGTTTGACTTTTCTTCTGATTCATGATAAAAACCAAGACCAACAAGCATACTCATAACACGGTCGGCTCTCTGAAGGCTGCCATCATGGAGGTGTTAAACAAGAGTATAATCACTGAAGCGTGTGACTCATTTTTACTCGTCTTGAGATGGACATTTTCACCCGCACCAATGGCTAGAATGAAAGGATAAAATGCACAATCTCTCATGAAATAAAAAGATAAAAAGGAAAAACAATTTAGACACAGGAGGAAATAAAAATCAAATAAAAGATTGACCGTTTTTGTTCAAATCAATAAATGCCTCCAGAAAAAAGTGAAGATTTGAAATTTCTAGAAAGGATTCTAACTAGAAAATATCTGTGGGAAACTAATACCAACAATAGGATCATTCGATTTATGTGAAATGAATGAATTAGCGTAGAAAACTTTCTGATATCTACAGACTTCTACGGTGAAGGGGTGAGATTTTGCTTGGCACATGGACATAGAAAGGAGAGTTGAGACACATTCCATTCGAGTAACGATAATACTGATATTAATTGACAAATAATCGGATTCTGTTTTGAAGTAGTGTTCCAGTATTGATCGCATTTTTGTTGCATTCTGGTATGATCCAAGTATTGGATGTGTCATAATTAACATCTCCATAGATTGCATATTGATTAATCTCGTGGCAATGGAAGGTTGCTGTGAAAGCAAGAGATTCATTGGGTTGCTTTCATTAATAAACATTATCATATTAATTAATCTACACACCTTTGTCTTTTAATATTGTTTAATCTGGAGGAGTTTAACAAGATCTTGTTATCAATACAAACGATCTTGTCGTCATTATTCCAAAGCAACGTTCCAAAGATGTTATTTTGTTTTGCTAAAGAAATGCCTGCGCCGAGACATGAATATGCAAATGATCCAATGGATACTCTTGTGGTCTATAGAAGCAGCCGTGCGAGGTTCGAATACTACTATTCTAGACATTGCTACTGTTAGGAAAACGATCACCCTGCAATTTATCATCAACTAAAAGTCTTCAGATAGAAATTTTGATAAAAAGCCAAGAAAAACTCCAGACAAAAAATATTCTCTACGTTCTATGAATCTTTTTGATAGATTTACTATAGCTTTATTTATTAACTAGCAAAAGTACCCGTCGTTGACTGGGTTCAAAAACAGCCTACAGAAAATAGACTCTGATTTATGAAAGTATGATAGGTTATGAAAAGGAAGGGTTGTAAAGAAATAGCTTCGAATTTGGGGGTATCAAAACCAAAGCAAAATATGATGAAAGTAAAAATAAAATAGATAAACTCCATAATTTATTATACCATACCTGTTTACCTGAAACACTTATCACAATATTCTGTGGATCTATATTAAAAAACCTTGTTAAACTTTGTGACATATTTCCATTCTATGGAGGTCAGGTGCGAACGAACACCCCATAATTTTATTATACCATATTTCTTCAAACAGAAACATAATTATCAAAGTATACTTACGCAGATAGATATGAAAATTCTTTATTAAAGTTTGTGCTTATTTCCATTCTATGGAGGCCAGGTGCGAACGCAGACCCCACAATTTTATTATACCATCCCTATTTAAGTTGAAACATACTTATCAATTCTTATGTACATCTATATCAAAAACACTTGTAAACGTTTTTTTTTAATTTTTAAATTTTTTATTTCTATACTTTGTGGACCAGGCGCGAACGCAGACCCCATAATTTTAATGAACCATCGTTCTGCCAGATCAAGCATACGCATTCCTGTGTCTCGATACATCTTCTATCATTATATGTAATCAGTTTTTTAAAATAGTCAACCATATAGGAGCCTATTCGTGACCAGACACACACACACACACATTCAGCTTTATATTATAGATATTATTATCGGAGTACGTCACAATCACATTGACACCACGGTTCTTGCCAGATCACTGAAGTTAAGCAATGTTGATCCTGGCCAGTACCAGATGGGTGTGACCATTTGGGAAGGTTAAGCGCTGTATGTACCTTCTGGGAACGGTTTTGACTTCCATGAGTGGTCTTCAGACAAGTGATGAATAAATTTATTAAAAAAGTCGATTAAAATCATTTAAAAATTCACTGAAGGCATTTGTTTAATTCATCACTTGCCTGAAGACGACTCATGGAAGTCGAAAACGTTCGTGACTATGGCAAATTTCTTTTCACACTCAAACAGAATGTTCGAACATTAGCCCACCAAATGGAAAGAACGGATCACAAGAGAAACAAAGAGGAATTATCCATGCCGTTCAATGAAACCCACATAAAAGAAAAAATGCTGCCCAAATATACTAATATATATGGTGATTGGAAAGTAACTCCCTATACTTGAAATTTATTGTTTAAATATAATTCTTACAAGAAATAAATAGGGGTGTATAGCAAGCATTGTGAGGTTGCCTCTTTATTTTTTTCCTTTAGTCCTCACATTCCATAAGAGTGTTTATGATAATGATGTGAAAAATACTGTACTCTATAGGTCAACTGTTGCTTTGTGTTGGTGATATGTTGAGATTTTAAAGCCTCTCATAGTATTCATCACCATTCATCTGTCAATCTATCCATCTCGTTAGCCCTAATCTTTAAATGGGTTTTTAGTCTTGGTAAGTGTTGGCTCATTAGTTTTAAAAAAAAAAAGAAAAGAAAAAACTATATCTTGTGAAATCAGTTGATGCAGTTTCCAAGTATTTTGAAAAGCTAGTGTCGAATGCTGGCACCCATATTGAATTTTAAATAGAACCTCATATTATAAACTTTCTTATTGTATACATTTCTTGTGATAATTATAATTTAGTAATAAATTACAAGCATTTAATAATAGAGAATCATTTCCCAATCACACTATATATATGTGTGTGTGTGTGTGAGGAAAATTCTCAACTTATGTACTCAATGAATTTTTGATCTACAGCCTTGAAATTTGATATATAGAGTATTTAGACATGTGGAAAACTTTTTAATCGGTTTTCATCCTGAAAAAGGGCTCCTGAGAGGTCAACATTGAAAAAATTGGTACATAGGGCTCATCAGAATTTTTTCTGTTTGTCAACTGTTTCACGAAAGAGCATGCATGTATCGTTCATATTACAGATTAATTAAGTTAAGAATAAGTAGGTTTGAAAACACTTTTAAAGATCATGTTAAGCTGGATTAATGGTAATTGTACTTGGTTCACTATCTTTAGGCTTTGTTTTCAAACTCAACTCGGGTATTTTTTTTTATATACTTACAAGAAGTGAAGTGTTTAGAAAAAACATAATACTCGCATGTACGTCTCAGTTTCTATCCTTTTTTTTTTTTACTTCATTTATCTAACGAATTTAACTTAACGGGATTTCTTTTTATATTAATAAGAATTATGCATTAATTAAAATAATATATATATATAGTAAGTTATAAAATATATATGGCGATTAAGCTACACTGAGTATTCCGCGTTTCATCCACTCTAGGATTCTTCAGGCTTATGAGAGAATATTCAGTGTAGCTTAATCGCCATATATATTTTATAACTTACTAACAAGCTCTACCTACGTATTGAGCACTGTTGAAGTAAATACTTAAAGTTTACGCATAAAATTATACTTTCGTATATTAATTTATGTGAGTAAATGAAGTAGTTATATATATATATATATATATATATGACTTAAATAACTTTTAAGCTGATATATCAATTTTCATTTATTATTACTTTAGTATGTTCTTAGCATTATAATAACATCTTTCAGTACAGTTTATTTTAAAAAATATAGTAACACTGTCGGCCTAATGGATCAAAACCAGCAAAGAGAATAACTCATAATTGAAGAACCTAAAAATTAAAATGTTATTTCTTTTTTGTATAAATTTTAAAAATATGCAAAAAAAAAAAAAATGTAAAACCAAAATGGCTTAAATGCATTCCTAACACCAGATTGGTGCAGCTAGTACATGTGTGTGTGTGTGTGTGTGTGTGTGTGTGTGTGTGTGTAAGAGAGTGCGTCGATACCATTTACTCTTATAATATTTCATGAAATTCAAAATGCAATCAATGATGGTCACTTAAGGGCCATTTTTGCCACTGCATTTTCCCCGGCTATTTTGTCCACGCTTTTTATGCGGTCATTCACTTTAGTGTCCACCATTTCATTTTCAAAATGTCATCTACACTTAGTCCTTATAATATATCATCGTTTATTTTCAACCACAATGGCTTCTCTACTTCTTACATCTCAAGTTAATATTTCTATAAGTATGTTCATGTCAGATGCAGTGGTATTTCTAGCTCTTAGCAAGCGTGAGGGGGAATAGCCACTTAAGGACAGAGATTAGAGGGTGTTTGTGTGTGGTGGAGGAAGGAGAAAGGAGGGGGGCGTTTGAAACGCATGTAATGAGAATTTTTAAATATTTCTACTTCCGCACGTTGATATATACAGATTTAATGAATGCTTAAAATAACTTCTTTTTTTTACATGGGGCTCACCGCTTACCAAGGTCCAGAGGCCACTCGAGGATAAGGGTTAATAGGTATACATTAGTCATTGTGATTTTAGTGTAGTAAATATTAGTGGGAATTTTGTAACTTGGATTACTTAGGAGGACCGTTCAATAGGAACTTTCTCACGTTGGACTTGAAGACAATCAGATTGTAGTCAGCTGGAAAGCAGGCAAACGGAATAGAATTCCACAGGCGTGCAGTTCTAAGAAAGAAGCTTTGTTCATGGAATCTACGTTTTGATTTAGGCACAGATATAGAGTGGGGGAAATTTTTCACAGTGAAAATGAAAATGAGCGATTACCCGAGTTCTTAAATACAGGGCATACTGATGAGATTTTCCAAGGTGTTGGGAAGCATTTCTCCTTAAAACAACGCTTAAATAACTTGGTAAGTATGGGCACTAGTTCCGGTTGAAGCCTTTTGAGCACTATGACTGGAATGCCGTCAGAACCAGTTGCTTTACTAGAATCAAGGTTTTTGATTAGCTTGGCAACATCGCGTACAGATATTTGTATGTCACTTAGCATGTTTTCTGATATACAAGGGAATACTGGGGGTTGGCGGCCTTGGTTGTAAGGTTACAATTAGCCGCAAAGTTCTTGGCAAAGAGTTTGGCTTTGTCTGATGCTGACGATATTAACTCAGGTCCATTGATGATAGTTGGGATAGAGCTCACACTTCTGTTGAGGATTCTGTTTGCTATTTGCCAGAACTCATGGGAACCAAGCCGCTGCTCAGCTTCCTTGGATTGACAGACTAAGCATATAACTCTCTTGCATTCTTTATTACTTTTTTACAGTGGTTGCTGGCAGTCCTGAAGGCGGCTTAGTCTCAGTACATCTATTACATTGGAAGCAATGGAAAAAGTGATTTCTGTGCGCAATGGCAGCAGCACATTCTGGGGAGAACCATGGCTGGCTATTAGGTTTTTGTTGGAACTTTGTCGAGGGTATGAAGCTGTCTATACCTACAGTTAACCATTCCATCAAGTCTGATACTATAGAGGACACATCTTTTTTAAACATGGCCCGTAGAGGTAGGTCTTATATAAATGTATGGAAACTATCCCAGTCAGCCATAGAATATCGATACACTGTACGATGGAGAAGTATGTCTTAGGACCTATTACATTTTGTTTTTATCTTGACTGATACAACAGAGTGGTCGAGAGATCCCAGTGGGGACTGAACGGAAGATGAGCACAGCTCGGGGCAAGTTGTGAGAAAGAGGTCTAGAAGACTTGCATACTGACCGTCAGTGTCGGGAATGCAGGTGAGTTCTTTGACAATCTGAGTGAGGTCATAAGCAATGGAGAAATCGTGGCAGAACCTCCCCTCGTCATCGGTCTTGTTAGAGTGGGTTAACCATTCCACATTGTGAACATTGAAATCCCCACAGACGTGGATGTAAGCTGAGGGGTACTCAGATAGGACATGGTCGATTTTCTCAGTTATGTTATTGAAGATAGTAATTCCACTGTTGTGGGGATGATAGAGTGCAAATATAAATGCAGTAGTGTGAGCAAGTGCAACCCGGAAGCACATGTAAGATAAATTACGATCTTCTCTAGAGATGTCCCTACCACATGGAAAGTCATCTTTGATGTAGGCACATACTCCATGCCCATGGCGATTTTGGGGGTCAGATTTAGAGATTAAGTTAGAGTATCCTTTAATTATGAACTCCTCTAGGGAAGAAGTCGGTCTAATGCCAGTTTCGCTTAGGAATAATAGGTATGACTTAGTCTCCTGTAATAGGGGTTGAATCTCTGGAAGGTTGGAACATAGACCCCTGACGTTGGAGGAGACATGGTAGTGGGGGTCTGCGTTGGAAGTTGGAGATCTGGGTTTGATCGAGTATTTTTTCTGAAAACCTTTCATGATTGAGATTTTGGATTTGTGGAATAGGTCGACAGACTTGCTTAGAGCAGAGCAGAGAGGGAAGGTAAGAGAAAAAGGAATTAATTTTTTTTCTTTTTTTTTTGTAGCATATAAGGTAAAGCCGTAACAATTACCCACTAATACGGCATCGAGAGGTCCCACCAGAAACTACTGCATGGTCCAGAATCCATTCACCAAATGGCAATACAGCAGTCCCGGTACTTTGCATCTGCTGATAGGACAGCCTCCTTAGGGGTTAAACCAAGGTTCGGGTCCCTGACTATCAGGTGAATAACGTCAGCCCAGTCGAAACGTTTACCTCCAGCACCCTTATTAGTGACATGGCCACAAGGATAGACAAAGGAACAGTTTCCAACATCTCTGGCAACTGTTCACACAAAGTACTGCCAACCTAGTAAACAGCTTTTTCTTCTCCCTTTGTCAGAAAAATCACTCATTGGAGACATGAGGACTGAGGGACAAATAAGGAGAAGCGAGAGTAACTAAAGCTGCCGAAAACGCATCCACAATGCGTTGTCTACTGTCCATTAAAAAAAAAAATAATAATATAAAAAAAAGTGTTCAAAGGACTTATTAATATTTACTTAGTATAAGTCCGTAGTTGTAATTCGAAATGATAGATATTTGAGGATAAATTCCCCTCCCATATTTACGAATGTATTTATATTGTGGATTCGACGTAATACCGTCAGTTATAGTTATCGTTTTTTTTTCTTTTTTTTTATGGGGGGATATTCTAGATACATTTGCATTTAACCACTGACTGGAATAAATATATTAGGCAGAAATTAAGTCAAAATAAAGAATTTTAATAAAAAGAATTTAGCACCAACAAAAATATCGGTGGGAAAATTATCACTTGTGGGGATATTTCCCTCAAACATGTCGATTCAAAAAACGAGAACCTTACAAAAAGCGGCGTTTAGTTTGGTTTCCTTGTCAGTGAGAAAATATAATGGTTTTATGAATAAAATACAGAATAAAATACAAGCAAATCAAATAATATCTTGCATAGTTGTACAACAATATTTCTTTGCGAATCTTGGGTGAGTTTCTAACTATGCCAAACTGTGAATAAAAACAGACAATACCGGTTGAGGATAGGCATGTTTGAGGATTACGCATTTCTTGCTTTACCATATTGACACGCTGGTTTTTGTGTGATCACCAAAGTTAAGCCGTGCTGAACCTAGAAAATACCAGATTGGTATTTAATTGGGAATACTAAGCCCTGTATGTATTCAAATATAAGGGTATGTATAATACATCAGAGAGATGAACTGCGAGCGTCGTTATAGATGACCCTTTCACTAACGTCATGTAATCTGCTGATGTAACTGAATAAAGTCTGAAGATACAACTGGACGTTATTACGCTGTATTGAATTGTAGAGTGTAATTACGAAAATCGTTCAAAAGTGATTGTATATTTTTCCTAAGGACGAGGAATTTTTATCTATTTGGACACTTGCAATTAAGAGAGGGAATTTATTGCCGGGGAAATACAGTAAAGTACGAGATATTGATATTGTTTTAAAGTTTATTTATTATTAAAACTATCAGGCCGCTCGGCATTGCCCGGTCGTAAAATGCGCTTAAATATGATATTTTGATTAATGCAGATTTCGTATTTATGATTATATTATATTGGACCCAATATATAGTAATGATTTAAAAAGTTAAAAAAAAAAAAAAGAAAAAAATGACTCGTGCACCATCATCAAGAATCGAAACCGAAACGTTTAGCTTACGATTTGTATTTTCCTCTGACGTTAATGCCTGACCTCTAAAGACATGTTTGCTGCAGGACTAAAAATTAAAACGTGAACCAATAGCTACAACGTTACATATTCGTAATGCCGTCGTTCGACCTTCACCTGGTAAAGCCCACGTTTTTCAATTATCACACTTTTGCACCGATTTTCCACGGCTAAAACCCAAATATAAAGTTACACATGAGTTTGAATACCCTAAATATTAAGTTTCATGTCTGTAGACCAAAAACTGACAGGAGTTTGGCAGGCAAATTTTTTAAACAAATATATCTACACATACATAAATTAAAGAGATTTGTGTTTTCTACAACTTTTTACGCACATAATACGCAAGTATAAATCATGTAGAATATCTGCATGAATATAATTATACCTAATAGTTAACTAAAGATGATCATCCCATCATAAAACCGAAAAAACTAATGGGGAATTAATTAAAATGAATGTTTAAAGAATATGCAAATTAGCTAGATTTTTTGCTAGTGAATGCAATTCCACGACCTATATATATATATATATATATATATATATATATATATATATATATATATATATATATAAGTTGTATTTTCTTTTTAAATAAATAGAAAAGAGGCTTGCTTTTTTTTCTGTTTTTCTTGTCCTTCGGGCTGAGATTAAAGTGTAGTATCTGTTCCGGCATATACTGCAAGCAAAGATCCTATGTGGGGGCGACCCCACATATAAGACCTTGGTCAATGTAGGGACAACCCTTCATACCAATTGTCACTATCCAGCTCCCCTACTCCCCGCGGAGTTTGTCCCCCATTTCCCCTTCACTCCTCACATTAAAAATCGGCCTTGTGCCTAATTTGCTCGGTGGGGGAGCAAATAAATACCCTGTTGTTCTTGGTCTTCGGGCTAGGATCAACTTGTAGTACCAGCTCTGCAGATGCTGCTCTTAAGATAATTTGTCCCAGTCAATGGAGGGGAAACCCTCTCTACTGGGACAATTATTATTTTTGGTAACCAGAGTGCCCCCTTTTCGCCTACTTTTAGGGGAGCTGGTTTTTACCCCACATTAAAAACGGCCTTGTGCCTAATTTGCTTTCGTGGGGAAGCAAATAAATACATTAAATAAATAGAAAAAAGGCTTGCGTTTTTTCTGTTGTTCTTGGCCTTTGAGCCACGATCAAAGTGTAGTATTTGTTCTGATTCCACTCTTAAGTTAATTTGTCCTTAGTCAATGGAAGGAAACCCCCTATATACTGAAACAATTATTATTTTTGGTCCCTACCAGAATGCCCCTTTTGGGGAGCTGGTTTTCACTCACATTAAAAACGACCTTGTGTCACATTTTGCTTTCGTGGGAAGCAAATAAATACCAATAAATGGAAAAAAGGGTATTTAATATGAATATTAATACACAATAAAAATTAAAGCAGTATAGATTTAGAATTTAAAAGATTTAAAATATGTGCTTTTTATTTCTTTAAAAATATATTTCTAGATAAATATGTATTTATTTTTCAAATAAATCTTTAAATAAGTTTTTTATTATTACTATGAATTATTTTTTTTTCTTTTAAATGCATTAATTTTTAACGCTTCACAACCATATGCCTTGTTTGCTTTGAACAGAAGTAAAAACTATGTTTTAATTCAAAAACCAAATAGTTTTCTCACACATCCATGATATCTCAAAGAACATTTTAATCTGTTTATTTATAATGTATGTTTATTAACAACTAACTGGCCTTCTAAGTTCTTTCATTATCTTGGATTTATATTGAAACCATGTTTTAGGGTGGGGGGGGGAAATAACAAACTTCGTATACGTACAAGTGAAAAGAGTGTGTAGACGAAATCTGTGTCGGAAAAATAAAGTAGCTGTCTTTATAAACAACTAGGTGCTAGCTATAAAACACAAAGAAAAAAAGAATATAGCTCAAGTTTATAAAGATGGCGACCATGTTTTTTATTTTGATTTTTTTTTTAACAATTTTCACTTCGACATTTCACGTTTGCGATGTAACTTGTTATGAGTTGTTTTCATTATTTCGGTGCTTATGCTGAGAATATACCGCACTGAAATAATTAATTTTATTATTTAGAAACCTATTCTTAACATGAGGAGGAGAAGGTATTTTGTAACTTCTGTACTTCCACCTAACAATGTATTAAACAAAATAGCGTAAAACTTGAATTTAACTTAAAAAATACTATTCGTAAAACTAGCACGGTACTTTATTTGCATAAGCACCATTATTTCGTTTAAAAACATGATTTTAGCTATAAATGTTTTTAAAAAGTTTAGAATGAACGTCGAGACTTATTTTACTAAATAATTTGCGTGATTAAAATAGGAATGTTATTTATTTATTTGGTGTAAATGAGCTTTATTGAAAAAAAAATGGAGTTTATATCTCGGTTCTTTCACTTTGCTCGAGCTCTCATTCCTCGTGTATGTAACACACACACACACACACACACACACACACACACACATATATATATATATATATATATATATATATTATTATTATTATTATTTGAAGCACCGTCAGAATCTAATCCATCAATTTTAAATCTCTGTAGTTAACTCCATCCAGATTTCTTCTGTTATCCTTTCTGATTTGTCAAATTTATGATCATCTGAAACTATAACACTTCTAAGCCAAGAACAGTATTTTTATTGCTGTTTATTTTTCTGCTTGTGCTTTGTTTTTGAGAAACTCAGTTGATACGTCCCTGAATGAATAAATTAAATTTTATCGCTTTTTGTTATTAATAATAATAATCTTTATTTATAGGAATAATGACTTTCATCCAACCTGCATATATGCTGCACCGTAATCAGTTTCTATGGTAAGTCGTTTTCTTAAAGCAAAATTTTTTTTTTTCAGTGTTTCGGACCTTGTCATTATGGAAATAAAAATTCTACCAAAATATTACACTCATATGATGATAGTTTGAATTATTTGGATTATTCAGACTATTGTTCTCATCTTCGATTTAATTCCCATAATGTTTCAGCTGACGTAACCGCCAACCTTCTTCATAGGTATTCTGTCGAACTCAAGAATCTATATGAAATTTCAAATAGAGCCCTGTATTGATATCTGATTGCTTCCCCACGAGAACAACGTGACACAACGTCATTTTTAATGTGGAAGGAAAACCAATTCCCCAAAAGGGGCACTGATGGTAGGCAAAAATAAAAATTGCCTTAGTATGAAAAGGGGTTCAACTACATTAACTAAGGACAAATTATCTTAAGTGTAGTATTAGAACAGATACTACACTCGGATCTCAGCTCGAAGGCCAAATCCTACTTTTATATTTAGAAAAAATATATAATAGAAACTTTTATTTAATCCACAAGGGTAGCTTGCTTTAGTTATGTCAGCCATGACAAAGTAGAAGTCTTAATCTACCCACATTGATTCCATTTTAAATTTTGTATGGATTCCCTAGTTTGATCTAAAGATTCCCAAGTAGCATCCAAGGTGAGAGCTGTAATCCAAATAATCAAAATAATGCAAATTATCAATCCTTATCTCAAAAAATTTTGAAACGTATAATAACGGCTAGTTTTCAGCAAATTATATTGCTCAACGAATCCGCGACCGATATTAATTATATTTCTTTAAAAGAGTTCATGCGTGCTTATTGTCGATAAAATAAGGTTTTTCCTTATTTTTGTATAATGTCCATATTACGTAAGAAATGTAATTTTCTGGATTATTACTGACTGTATAACCAAAAGAAGTTTAATAGATGGATAGTTGTTGATATTTGGTCTGTTGGATATCTATTATATAAAATATACTTAGACGGTGATTGATTCAAGACTTGAGGCCCAAATGATATAAAATCCACTTTGCAGAGAAATTAAATTTGTTCATTTTAATTCTTGGAATTTTTTCATCTACAGAGACTCGATTTCATTTGTTAGAAAATGACGCCCGCACAATAAATTCAAAATGGAATATTGTTGTATACTGAGGAAACTATGATCGCTATAGACGCATTTGCTTTCTCTCCGATTTATACGTTATTTTGTTTTGATAGTCAACAGAATTATTAAAAATAATTCTTAATCTTTACAGCATTTGCTAAAAGAATCCGACCAATGGGTCACAAAATAATATTTTAGTATGTATCTTGGTAATAGCGTTGATGTAACGTTTGATTCAGTAATATAGATAAACAAAGAAAACCTTTCTTGAAAAGAAAATTCCTGTGTTGATGTAATTTTAGGAGAGTTTCCTTTCGTACCATAAACCAACAATGACTAGGTCATAGTTGAGATGCCTTGTTCCCTGTTGAATGAGATAGGTCTCTGGTCCTGTGCAGTTCTAGGAGGTCCACACTCCCAAGCTTTACCATCTCACTCTTATAGAAGGGGTTAGTTAATTGTTAATAGCCTAAGGCGCCTCTATTAGGTAATACCGACAGGACTACCCAGGCATTATTTGTAGGACAAAGTGCTTTTCCTCGAAGGAGCTGGCTCTTTAAAACCTGCTTTCTACCCTGGTATCATTTCATAGTGTGTGTGGGTTGGTAGGTTGTTTTTGTTTTACGGCATATCAACCCTTTTCAGGTTATTTAATGCCGAATCCAAAGATTTTGAAGAAATTTTTTAATAGAGTATATTTGTTTTTTTTTTCAAGTCGGTTTTTATTTAACGCATAGTTGGGACCCTAACAGTTACTACCACTCCGGGTCAGAATGGACCTGGGAGCAATGGTAATTAAAGGGTGGCTCCACACTCCCGAAGCCCGCAAGCTGGGGCCTCACCACTGGATATAGTTTAAGGTCATATCCAGGAGTAGTGTGTGTGAGGGAGATCACTACAGTAATACAGAAAAACGAAGGAAACCTTCCGTTCTTTGAAGATTGTTGCAAAATCGTGCAGAGAAGGGAAAGTGATCTCAAGAAAACTTGCATCATCAGCAATAAAGGGTAGCTTTAAAAATACAACAAACACTACTGCGAAGTAAAATGCACAAGTTGAACACGTGATGAGCTGAACAGCGTGTTGATTAAATGTTAAAGGGAAACACGTTAAGAATATGTAAAAAAAAAAAAAGGTTATTTAATACATTTTTGCAAATCTTTAGAATGGTACTTTTCGATGTTAGCGATATTTTTGAATATTGGGAAGACTTGAGTGAATGTGACCAGCGGGATTTCTTAGGCCTCAGTCTTGAGGCCACTTCTGTTTGTGATCTTTATAAACGATATTACAGAGGCTGTTCTCTATGTCTGTTTTACAAATGTTTTAATAGAATATGTTCAGATGAACTCGTTGCACTTGTGCCCCCTCGACATACATATCACCGACAAACCTGCTTAGCAACAAAATCACACCCCATCACTTTTGAGTTCCCTAAATGCCAGAAAGCTTTCTACTCTAATAGTTTCTTCCCTTGAACAGCTAGACTTTGGAATTCTCTTCCTGCTACCTGTCTTCCTGACTGTACAGGAGTTTATGCATGAAGTTTAAATGTAACGTAAACCAACATTTTGTTAGTCTTTCCTGTGCATGGCCCCAAGTAGTAGTCCCTTTCGTCCAAGTGGCGATATGCTTTCTATGATGAACGGGAATTAAAAAAAAAATCAAAATCTATGCAGATGACATTAAAATTTACACCAAGATTGACTCAATCACAAACTGCCTGCAATTCCAGCAAATCATCAATCTACTTCAGTATTCAAAACAGTGGTAGTTAATTTTCCAACCAGATAAATGTCAGATACTACATCTCGGCAAGAAACGAGTACATAATAGGCACAGCTTTTTTAGCAACCACAGAGGCATAAAAAGATGTAGGGGTACACATTGATTCATGTTTGTGTTTCCAGACTCATAGTCTTAAAACAGCAGCTGCGCCTAACAAATTGGTTGACATATGTCATCGTTCGTTTACATATATGGACCATGTTATATTCCTGTCTTTCTATCCGTCCAAAGTTAGAATATGCCCAATCAGTATGTGTTAGATGCATGATATCTGAACCATACAAGTGGTGCAGAGGAGGGCTATAAAATTGGTCCCAGATCTGCACCACGAGGAAACACTGAAGCAACTGGATCTTCCAACGTCGAATGAGAGGAGTTGCCATCCAAGTCTTCAAATATCAGCATGGGGAATACAATATGGACTATCTCAAGATGCCTTCTTTGAAATAAGACTGTAGGACCTACGAGAATTCCTTGTGTTTGGATAAGCAGTTAAGTGTCATTTTATGTTTGAAGTGAACTGCTATATGCAGAATTTCTGTTCCAAATTTCAGAATAATGAATTCAGTGGTTTTTTAGCTCACTTCAAACATAAAATCTTAATCTTTTTGTATGTATACTAACGTTATAATCGCCCTACTACCAGAGGGCCCTGGGGGATGTTAAGAATTGATTCATGAAAAAAAAAGGGAAAAGGTTGTCAGTAGTAAAAAAGCCATAATAGAAAAGATTTACCAAGGCGCAAGAAAAGCAACAGGATTAATATCGAAAGTAGAATGGATAGTCAGCTGGGGGTAACCGATTAAGACAATTGATTCTGACATAGGATTTTCGAGTCCTGAAGTCTATATATTTAAAAGTTTGAGTTAGTTTATAACGGTTTCAGTTGCTGGAAATGACAACAATTTGCAGCTTGGAATAAATGTGGTTTTACAGATATGAGATGAACTGACTTCAACCGAATGATAGACTAACAAATTATCTCAATTGGGTCTTAGTTGATACACTGAAACTTAACTAAGATGT
>NC_136487.1:35425797-35435797 GCF_053919585.1 Euprymna scolopes
TACTTATATTGTTATATATATATATTGTTTATATTGTTATATATATATATATGTACTAGCATTTCAGCCCGGCGTTGCCACGGGTGTTTGGATGTGTATGTTGAGCAAAAAAAAAAAAAAAAGTGGTAGTAGGAAGGCAGGCTCGAACCCATACCGCAAAGGAGGTAAAGAACGGGGTAAAACCTAACGTTTATGCTGTTACGACCACCGCCAAACCGGAAGCGACATTGTTTTAAATTAAGGCTAGACAATTTAAAGGAGAGGATAACTTTAAAAAATATTGGCGAAAAAAGTGACCCCATCCTGTAGAAAAGTGCCTAGTTGAAGGGGAAGATATTAATGTTTTTAGCCAATTTTTCGATATTTGTCGTATGAAAGGTCGAACTTTAAAACGATATTGATTTTGATAAAATCCGTCGCCTCTATTGAAAGTTTAAGGCAGATATGCAAACAGACATACATACATACACTTATATATTGGTAACTAAAATTTTTTGACCCAAACTGATGAAAAAGCTTGCCCTATCTCTGAATACCCTTTATGTAAAATTTCAAATATTTAGACAAAAAATTGTCTGAGTAATTTGGAAGAGACCACAGAGGTCAATTTTTTTAACTTTGACCCCTATTATGACCCCTTAAAATTTATTGTTTTGGGCTCAAATCAAGTTAAGTTACATCCATGTCCAAGGAACCTATATCTAAAATTTCAAGTGCGTAGACCCAAAATTGTCGGAGGAGTTTGGTAGAGTTCTCAAAGGTCAAATCGTTGAACTTTGACCTATTAATCACCAAATCTCTGGCCAAAAACCGATCACATCGATTTTCCCAAATCTCAGTACCCTGTATATCAAATTTCGAGTCTGTAGACTAAAAATTGACAAAGTTATTGCGTAGGGAAATGTACACAGACACACACACACACAGACACGTTAACTTATATTATTTTTAAAATATATAGTTTATATTGATATATATTGTGATATAGGTAACTATTATTATTATTACTAATGGAATAAATGATAAATAACTATTATTATTATTATTATTATTATTATTATTATTTATGGAATAAAAGATAAATAATAATAATAATAATAATAATAATAATGATAATAATAATAAGTATTATTATTACTAATGGAATAAAAGATAAATAACAACATATTAGAACTATAACAAAAAACAGTTTTTAATTTCTCAATCTGGTTCAAACATAGATTCATTCAAACTACACGTCTTGAAAATTCTCATGTTACATTTAAAACCTTGCATTCATCATCTCACATATAAAGTTTTACGTTATTTCAAAAGTTGAATCCCAATAGCAATTAAGTTGACATGTCAAATTAACATTTTGACTAGACAATTTTTATTTGTTATTGTTGCACCATGTTATAGGCCCAATAATAACCCACTGCATTACAATTTGTTTTTAAAATATACAATAACGTATGTACAACTGGTCATATGCAAACATTTTTCACGTATAGCGAGAAAAATTACCAAGGAGAATAACGCATACATTTAATTGAAGAATATAAAAATAGTTGTCCATCTTACAATAAAAAATTTATTTCTTTTTTCTGGATAAGTTTTAAAAAGTGCGAATAAATAAAAATTAAATACTGCATTCTGAGCACAATGAGTAGTTTTAACATGGAAAAGTAAAAGGACTAGTTGTTAAAACTGGAAAAGAAAAGAACAAGCTATTCTAGTAAAAATATAATAAATTTATAGCTTAAAATAATGCAGCATTAAGAATTGATTATATGATGTTGTAAATTGAATTTAAAAAACTCTTAATGCTGCAGTATGCTTTTTTTTGGGGGGGGGGTAAACTTTTAGTTGTACATACACACACATACAACCAACTGCTCTTTATATCATAGACTAGCAGAGCTACTCGGCATTGCTTTGCGCAAAAATATAACATAACTTCCATTTCTTTTTCACTCTCCTCCCTCCTCACCCTTCTTTCTTCTTCAGCCAGCCTATCCCTCTCTCTGAACATGCACACACATATAACTCAAGGCGGCACAAGGGGGATAATTGTGAAATAAATGTAATTACTTTCTTTTACATGATAACATTAAAAATCGTGTTCATTTCTTGATTACATTAAATGACATAAACGGCCATTTAACCCCCACCTCCCACACCGAAATGTTTTTTTTTTTCACTTTTAGATATTATTTTTTGATGTTATGCCAATTAAAAAAATATACTAACTTTATATGAGTTTGTTGAGTATTTTTCAAGTTTTAGCGAGATATACATACATACAGACGTTTGTTCTTTATAGATAAGTAATCTTTAAATAGTGATCACTATCATAGATTGCTGTGTCAACATCAGTTCCTTGTACCAGCATTGTCTGCAGGAAATGTTAAATATTTATACCTAAAGGGTGCCGTGTTATTTAGGATGTGTGTAGAGGAGACTCGGTGCTTCTGCTTTGCTGACTGTAATTGCTTTCAAATTATATCTAAACGACTAGCTATTCTAAAGAAGTTTTCCCGATAAAGAACATCGCCATTAACCTGCGGACATTTGAAACTAACTCGGTTTGACTCTAACTGGTGTGGGCGACTGACTTTTAATGAATATCCTTCACAGTGCATCAATGAAATTGACCAAACTTCCAAAGAAAAAAAATCATTCGAAACTTCCTCGATTTATTCAAAAAGCAAATAACACCAAGAAACAAAAGACAACAAATAAAGCGAACATCTATGAATAATTTCTCACTTGTCAGAAACAAAGAAAAAACGTTGCTGTTCTGATTTGAGATTTTTTTAACACTTATTTTAGTAGGGGGTAACATTTTTCATTTGTTAGGATTATAGTTTGTGAATTCCAGGTAATTTGGCTGGACTTTTATTTATTTACTAGTGTACATCCTCTGTCAACTATATTGCGGAAAAGAAAATTGCGCTTCGCTAGTGTTTGCACTAATATTTTTATTTACATATAATAACGTCTCAATCGGCGGAGAAACCAAAAAGAACGAAAACGTCTCAAAATGGAAAGTTTAAAAAATAAAATAAGTAAAAGTGTATCATTTGGTATAGAAAGAAAAAAAGTGAAAACATCTCTGTATGGAAATAGTGAAGGATCTCTTTCGAAATTCATTCTAGATATTAGGGAAGGGGGTTGCTATGACGTTATTTTCGCTTTTCATTCCCCTAAACACTTGAAATGGTCTTATTCGATAGATTTTTAATCAGTAAATTTTGTGAGACAAACATATATATATCCTCACTCTCTGGAGACAGTTCGTGCCGGTCAAGCCACGACTACCGAGAGATTAAGCCGGAGAACATGACAGCGTGACGTCATTACAAGATCAACATGTAGGTAAAGGTGCCTAAAGTTTCCGGTGTTCAACCACGTGGCCATAAAAAATATTTTTATAGCCTTATATTATGGCTGTGGTAATTTTATGTAGGTAGTCCAAACGTACATTTTTTTTTCTCCTCAAGAAAAAAAAAATCCCCCCATTTGGATAATTATATAATTGCAATTATTATAATTGCAATTATTATAATTGCAATTTGTGATAATTTTAATCTAACAAAATGTAACAGTAAGTGAACTCTTTTTTTAAAACTTTTATTTCTATCGAAGGAAGTCGAATATTTCATTTATTTATTTGTTTAAACTGCAAAATAAACACCTTTTATATGAGAATATTTTTCAGTCCGTTCTTTTAATAATAAATAAAACTTTTCATTGGGTATTTCCAAATATTTTAAAGTTAGAAGCATTTTTCACGACCGCTTTTTAGTTTTGTTTTTGTTATTGTTTTTTTTTGGGGTTTTTTTTAACTAAAACGATCGATGAATCAAATATTTTAGCACCTATCGCAATTTATTTTTTTAAAATATATTTAAATATTAAAAGTTTTTGTTTCTTGTATAACATTTTATCTGTAAATAATTTCCGTGATTGAAATGGGGAACGAAATAGAAAATACTCTATTCTCTCCCGAGACAAACGAACACAAATTCATCTTAAAAATTCATTGACTAATCAATTTTAACTAATTTAAATTTTAAAACTAAATTAATATATTTTCTTGTGTTTATCTTATAAATAAATATGGTTTGTATTTGTACCGAGTACGTACCGTGCTAAATCAATAACGTTATTGAGAAAGCCATTCTGAACAGGGGGGGGCTCTCTAATCATTTTGCACTTTCACCTAACAATTTAATGAAAACAAAGATACCATAAAATTTAATTTGACTTGAAAATCCTATCCAAAATATAGCACGGTCCGTACACTACGCGAGCACTATTATTATTATTATTATTATTATTATTATTATTATTATTATTGTTGTTGTTGTTTTATACCTAGAAAAATTATAATATTAAAAAAAGACACAATTATATATATAATATATATATATAATATATATATATATATATATAATGTATATACAATATATACATAATATATATAATATGTATAGAATATATAGTATATATATAATATATATATAGGATATATATAATATATATATAATATATATTATATAGAATATATAATATATATAGAATATAATATATACATAGAATATATAGCATATATATAGAGAGAGAATATATATATATATATATATATATATATATACATAGAATATATAGCATATATATAGAGAGAGAATATATAGCATATATATATAGAATATATAGCATATATATATATATATATATATAGAATATATAGCATATATATATATATAGAATATATAGCATATATATATATATATATATATATATAGAATATATAGCATATATATATATGTATAGAATATATAGCATATATATATGTATAGAATATATAGCATATATATATATGTATAGAATATATAGCATATATATATATATATATGTATAGAATATATAGCATATATATATATATGTATAGAATATATAGCATATATATATATATATGTATAGAATATATAGCATATATATATATGTATAGAATATATAGCATATATATATATGTATAGAATATATAGCATATATATATATATATGTATAGAATATATAGCATATATATATATATGTATAGAATATATAGCATATATATATATGTATAGAATATATAGCATATATATATATATGTATAGAATATATAGCATATATATATATGTATAGAATATATAGCATATATATATATATGTATAGAATATATAGCATATATATATATGTATAGAATATATAGCATATATATATATGTATAGAATATATAGCATATATATATATGTATAGAATATATAGCATATATATATATGTATAGAATATATAGCATATATATATATGTATAGAATATATAGCATATATATATATGTATAGAATATATAGCATATATATATATATGTATAGAATATATAGCATATATATATATGTATAGAATATATAGCATATATATATATGTATAGAATATATAGCATATATATATAGAATATATGTATAGAATATATAGCATATATATAATATATATAGAATATATAGCATATATATAATATATATAGAATATATAGCATATATATAGAATATATATAGAATATATAGCATATATATATAGAATATATATAGAATATATAGCATATATATATAGAATATATATAGAATATATAGCCTATATATATAGAATATATATAGAATATATAGCATATATATATATGATATATATAGAATATATAGCATGTACATATATATATATAGAATATAATGTATATATAGAATACATAGCATATATATATAGCACATATATATATATAGAATATATAGCATATATATAATATATATATATAATATATATAAGTATTATATATATAAGTATTATATATATAGTACTTATATATATATATAATACTTATATATATATATAATACTTATATATATATATATATAATACTTATATATATATATATATATATATATATATATATATATATATATATATAAAGCTTCAACCAGAACTTGCTCCCATACTTACGAAACTATTTAAGCGCTGCCTTAAGGAGAAGTGCTTTCCGACCCCCTGGAAGACCTCATCAGTTTGCCCTGTATTTAAGAATTCAGGTGATAAGTCATCTCCCTCTCAGTACAGACCAATAAGTCTTCCCTGTGTTATGAGTAAGTTGCTGGAATCAATATTAAATAGAGAAATAGTCAACCACCTCAGCAGGAATAACCTTCTTAGTGACACACAATATGGTTTCCGCTCTGCAAGATCTACCGCAGATGTGCTGACGGTTATATCCCACAGGATTAGTGAATCTCTTGACAAAGGCTTCCTTTCTAGGGCAATTGCTCTTGACATATCAAAGGCCTTTGACAAAGTATGGCATAAGGGTCTACTTCACAAGATTTCCAGCTACGGTATAACTGGAAATGTTTTCTCAATCATTAAATCATTTCTCTCCGATAGGCTCATAAGAGTAGTGATAGATGGACAAAAATCGGAGGCCTTCAATATAAATGCTGGAGTCCCTCAGGGGTCAATCCTGGGCCCAACTCTCTTCCTGATCTACATCAATGACCTCCCTAAACACATACTTAAATCATTCGTTGACATCTATGCTGATGACACGACCATCTACGGCAACACATCAAAGGCTGTAAATGACGAAATTCTCTCGGATTCTCTCTCCTCTGATCTCGAGCACGTGGTTCAGTGGGGGAAGATGTGGCTGGTTACCTTTAATGCATCCAAAACCAAACTCCTATCCTTACGTCATCAACGCTCTGATCCCCAGCTGGCATCAATTGTGATGGATGGCTCTCGTCTGGGTGAGGCCCCGTGTTTTGACAAGCTTCTGGGTTTGACCTTTACTCCTGATCTGAAATGGAACACGTACATCAAGTCTGTTGCCAAGGTCGCTGGAAAGATGGTGGGATCCTTCTACCACTCCAGAAGATATCTCACTACTGATGCAATTCTCTGTCTATATAAAAGCCAAGTACGGCCAAGGATGGAATACTGTTGCCATATCTGGGCAGGAGCTGCCAAAAACAGCCTATCATACCTTGACAGAGTACAAAATAGACTTCGTGGTTTAGTGGGGGATGCCCTTTTCTCTACCCTGCAACCCCTCTCCAACAGAAGAGACGTTGCGAGCCTATCCTTGTTTTATCGTTATTTTCATGGCAGGTGCTCGTCTGAACTCCAATCCCTGGTCCCCCCTCGCCAATCTTTCACGAAAAACACCCGTCTAGCTGAATCCACTGTGAAAAATTTCCCCCACTCTATATCTGTGCCTAAATCAAAACGCGGATTTCATGAACAAAGCTTCTTTCTTAGAACTGCACGCCTGTGGAACTCTGTTCCGTCTGCCTGCTTCCCTCCGGACTACAACTTGGATGTCTTCAAGTCTAATGTTAACAAATTCCTAATGAACCGCCCCCCTAATTAAACACTTCATCAAATCTCCTCACTAACGTAATGTACTTGCAATAACCCTTATCCCTGAGTGGCTTCCGGGCCTTGATAAGTGGTGATCACTGTGTAAAAAAAAAAAAATATATATATATATAATACTTATATATATAATACTTATATATATATATATATATATATATATATATATATATATATATATATATAATACTTATATATATAGTACTTTTATATATATATAATTTGTTTAGTTTTTTGGGGGGAGGAGAATTCCAACAAAGTGCTCGATTACAAAGAAAAGCTTTTTCGATAGAGGAGCTTAATATTTATTTATTTAGTATTACAGAAGTTCAGAAAACATTGGTACCGTCGGTTTCAAGCCCAACATAAATGGGACCAGTTAATGGTAAAACGTAAATGATGTAAGCTCTCGTTAGCCATGTTGAGAAACAACATTGCTTACGAGAGCCTAACATCGTTTATGTTGGACTTGAAACCGATGGTACAAATGTTTTTCTGAACTTCTGTACTATTAAATAAATAAATATCTATATATAATAATAATAATAATAATAATAATAATATATATATATGTCTATATATCTATCTATCTATCTATATATATATATATATATATATATATATATATATATATATATGTGTGTGTGTCTATATATCTACGAAAGGAAACGTGTCTGTCTGTATATGTATCTGTGTACATTTCCCTACGCAATAACTCTGTCAATTTCTAGAAATAGGTTTGTGTTTACTATAACCTTTTTACGCAAATATTTTGCAAGTATAAATGTAGAATATCTGCATGAATATAATTACACGTAAGAGTTGACTAAAGATGATCATTCCATAAGAAAACCGAAAAAACAATTAGGGAATTAATTAAACTGAATGTTTAAAAGAATACGCAAATTAGCTAGATCTTTTGCTAGTGAATGCAATTCCACGGCCCATGTATATATGTATATATAAAGTTGTATTTTCTTTTTAAATAAATAGAAAAAGGGTATTTAATATGAATATTAATACAATAAAAAAATTATAGGGGTGTATATATATATATATATATATATATATATATATATATATATATATACTAGCATGAGTACCCGGCGTTGCCAGGGTTGACATGAAGTTCCCTTTGGAACACACCTGCTATGCTAATCATTTTCTTCATGGGCAACGTGGATACCCCCACAACAATACCAAAAATAAAATAGCGGATAAAAATATTTAAATGTAATTGACCAAAAAAAAAAAAAAAAGAAGTACGCGATAACCTCTCCACCAGATATTTCGGCAAAAGGGATACAAAGAGAAGAAACTATTCTTCAGATATTGAGCACCGAACAGCCCCCCCCCAAAAAAAAGAATAATCAAAATAGATCATTACAACTTTTGTTTCAATAAAAATAGCAGCGAATGCCCGTGCGATCGCAAAAAAATCGTAGGCAGAACCCCTAAGAAAATGAAGATCTACCAAAAATTAATTCAAAAAACAATTAAATGAAATTTTTCATCATTTTATGTTTCTAATGTAATCCTACATTGACCTCCCAAAATTGAATTCGTCATATTTTGGGGTTTGTTTTGTTTATGAAATTGTTAGGTGAAAGTACAGAATAGTTTCAGAAAAATTAATGAAACTTGTCATTTCATGTTTCAAATGTAATTCCCGCCCCCTCCCCACAAAAATTGTATTTGTCATGTTTTGACCCCCCCCCCCCCCCCCCGATGTCCAAACTTGAAAAAATGCTAGAGGTGGCATATCTTGTTAAACACTTGGTGGTCAAAACGTGGGTGCTCATTTTTCGTTAAATTTATATAGGAAAGTGATCCCCGACTCTAAAGTTTTTTTTTTCAAAATTTCTTCTTTTATATTATTTATAAGGGCTGTTTAAACGTGTTAGCACCCCCAAAAGTAGATCTTCATTTATTTTAGGGGTTAAACGACTTTGGGTCACGTCATAAAAATTTAGCTTCCTCTTAATTAGAAAGTTAAGTTTGTAATCGATGAGATTAACGTGAAAAAAGAAAAAAAAATGTAAGGTATGGAATTTAGAGGAGGGGGCAGTAGATCTTTATGTTTTTAGGGGTTAAATGACGCTGGGTCACATCGTAAAAAATTACCGATTTCTGAATAGCTGTTTAAAGAATAATAAAAACAAACAAATGAAATCTTTTCAGTTTTTTCGTAAGTAAATGTTTTTTTTAAATCGATGTTTGAATAGTAATTCAAAATAAATAAAATTAAATATGTTATCAACATAATTATTGTTTAAAATTTATTAAATAACAATTTTAAATAGAACACTTAAAACAATTTTCTCGCAATAAACATTAACTAAGATACCACTATTTAATAAAATCGATTTTTCTTAATATAATATGCAAATGAAATGATCTCTTAATTGTATAGTGTGCAAGAATCATACTATATAGAGAAATAAGTGCAAGAGTGACGTAAGGAACCTTTTGTATATATTAATCAAATTGTGAACAAACAAACAGACAGGAATACGAATTTATATATATATATATATATATATATATATATATATA